>NW_020954953.1:21815569-21831513 GCF_900497805.2 Vombatus ursinus | reverse complement strand
CCTGTTTAAAGGACTTCCAAGATTCAGCTAAAGTTTTAGTCAGACAAAGTACTAGTCCAAAGTTTTCTGCATAATAGTTATTTTCTCTCTTTGCCAGAAATTATAGCTAACAATCATATTCATTAAAGTTAAAGGGGCATGTTTTCTGGAAATGTGTTTCTGACTTTTCTGAGATTTAGGATGCAAAGGTAAAATCAGGATCTGTCATTTGTATGGTAGACACAGATCCATTATTTGCTACCTGTTATTTTTGTTTGTTTGTTTGTTTTTTATTTAGGCAATTGGGGTTAAGTGACTTGTCCAGGGTCACACAGCTAGTAAGTGTGTCAAGTGTTTGGTCTGAGGCCGGATTTGGACTCAGGTCCTCCTGACTTCAGGGCCAGTGCTGTATCCACTGCACCAACTAGCTGCCCCCCACTACCTGTTATTTTTAGTTAAATGCTATCTCTTATTTCTAAACATAACTTGTGATTTATAAAGCACTTTTAGGTTTACCCTACAACAATCCTGAGAGATAAGCAGCATAAGGATTATTTTTCTACATGAAAGATCTGAAGCTAAGAGGAGTTAAGTGACTATTCCAAGGTTGCATAGCAAATGGGTGGCAGAACTAGGGTTGTACTCAAATCCAACACTTTTTAAAATAGGTGTCACTGTCACATAAATTAGCTGGTGTTTCCCTGGGTAAGTCATTTAACATCTATCTGCCTCAGTTTCCTCACCTGTAAAATGGGGATAATAATAGCACCAACCCCAACCCCCCCAGGGTTATTGTGAGGATAAAGTGAGATAATATTTGGCAATGACTTTGCCTACCTTAAAGTGACATACAAATGCTAGTTATTATACTTACTGTTTTTTAGTCATTTTTCTGTTGCGTCTGACTCTTTGTGACCCCATTTGGGATTTTCTTGGCAAAGAAGTTTGCCATTTCCTTCTGCAGTTCATTTTACAGATGAGGAAACCGAGGCAAACAGGATTAAATGATTTGTGTAGGGTCACACAGCTAGTAAGTGTCTGAGGGCAGATTTGAACTCAGGAAGATGAGACTTCCTGACTCCAGTCCCAGTACTCTATCCATTGCACCACCTAGCAGCGTGTTATAATTTATGTTCAATTTATAATGATAATTTATCATAATTAGTAATACATTACAACCAAGCCTCACTATAAAGTTATAAAGCCCCAGCATAACCTCACTCAGGCAATTGTTCGTCTATAACATGACTCCTGGACTACTTCTCTAACTTCAGCCAATTGTCCCCATCCTGTGAGCATTTCCCTTGATTTGCATGTACTGTTTAAGTTTACTCGATAAACTTCCCCTTAGAAGTACCTGTCTCCTTGCAAGTTTTAAAAACTAGCTTTTGATTCAGGATGATTTCTGAAAGAGTTGGAAGTTTTAAAATTTCATCCACATCAGAATATAACTTAGAAAAACCCCAAACATCTAAAAATAACAACCCTTGAAGAGATAGATTTAGGTTTCAAAAGTTTTCTATTATACATACACATACATATATATATATATATTCCTCTCTTTATATATATGTATATGTATATGTGTGTATGTATGTGTGTGTGTATATATGTATATGTGTATGTGTGTGTGTGTGTGTGTAGGTATATATATATATATATAAAATAACCCTGCCAGTATAAAATTTTGCTCACCATATCCCCATCTTAGGGTCAGATAATATGGTATGAGGGTTTTAAATATATATATATGTATATATGTATTATATATGTGTGTATATATGTATTATATATATACATATATACACACACACATATATACACGCACGTGTGTGTGTGTGTGTATGTGTGTGTATGTATTCTTTTGGGTAAGATTTTAGTATTCTTGAATTCTTATGGAGATGTTTAGACATCATCAATTTATTTTAGCACTCTGGTTTTTTTTTCCTTAATAAAAACCTACAGTAGCAGCAGGAAGTGGAAGGGATATAAAGGCATTAAAAGTACTGATTATTAGCCAGGATAATCAGGTATCTGAGTCCCAGCTGCTGGGGTTAGAGGTGCTGGCTGGGTGCCAAGGTGGATTACTTTTTCCTTCTTTCTCTGTCTCCTATGATCACTTTATTACTAACATATTAATAATGACTGCTCACATTTGAAGTTACAAAGTGTTTTCCTCAAATAACTGTGAATTAAATAATGATGATGATGATGATGTCAATGATGATTATAGCTAACATTTTTATGCTTTATATGTCATTTATATGTTATCTCATTTGATAATGTATCAAATGTTAGAAGGCCACAGGTTCCCCTCTTCTGGTTTAGAGTCAGAAGACATGGGTTCAAATCCTACCTCTTCCATTTTCTACACATCTGACCTTTGGTAAATGACTTAACCTCTCTGGGTCCAAGGTAGCAACAAGCCTTTGAGGTTGGTAGATGCATTAAAAGTCCTACTCTAAGAAACCTGTGTGGTCAGGGCACATGTAGGAAAGGCACCTCCATCAGGGACATGTGTGGCCTGGGTATACACTTAGCTGGGGCAGCTTCATACCACTGATGCTACAAAACTGGTGATGTCATCGTGCTCCCCTCTCCTAGGTGTGCCATCTCTGTGCTGGGTGTCTCCTCTGGTCTTATGATCACCAGGCTATTCTTTGCTACCATCTGCTGGGCTTAAGCTATCTGAGAGCCCTTGTTTTTTTCTCTACTTCTCTTTTCAGGATATAGTCATAGAAAGCCTTTTCCTGACATTTAATATCTAACTGAGGGTTATGAGTCCAACTGGGGTCAGGTAGCTACCAAACACCCCAGAACAAAGTTAAATGTTTTTATTTTTATTGTGTATGCTGCTGATTTTAAGGCCACGTTCCCAGACAATTATCTCACTTAGGGTTAGGAAATTCTCTTCAATACCTGTTACCTCCATGGTTGGTATATTTTGTCCCCCAAACATGTTTTTTGAGACTCTGCTCCCCAAATTCCCCATCATACTACCAAGACCCTCTTTGACTGATACCCAAATGTAGCTAAGCAAGAGCAAAATGTTAAGATAAGCTCATCATTCTGTACCCATTTGGCCCACCTTCCTGCCTCTATTATGTATAACTATCAATAGCAACAATAGCCCTAATTTTAGGACCATCTCCTGGCCAGTGCAAAATCTTGCTCATTATATCCCCATTTTACAGATGAGGAAGCTGTGACTCAGAGTAGTCTTAGAGTCAGATAATATGGTATGAGGGTCCTATTAAAAATAGTCTTCAGATACTTTCTCATCCTCAAGGGATAAAGCTATACTGATCCACACAGGTCAAAAGACCAGGGGAAAAGAAAGTCCTTTTTCTTCCCCCCAGGGCTCAATATGTGATATTGAGAGCCCTTTCCTGTAGAAAGGGAAATCCCTGTGGCCATTTTTCTAGCTGGACCACTTTCCCTTTGTTTTTGGATGTGGGCAGCATTAATGAAAGCCACAAAGGGAATTTCTTTCATTTCTGGGAGTAGTTCCTTGAGCTTCTTAATCTCTTAAGTGACTTTCCCAAGGTCACACAGCTAATAAGTGTCAAGTGTCTGAGGTCGAATTTGAACTCAGGACTTTCTAACTCCAGGGCTGGTGCTTTATCCACTGCACCACCTAGCTGCCCTTTCTTAATCTCTTTCTCATATTTAGCAGAAGGTGATTAAAAGGAGCCATTTTCAACCATGGATATAGAGCTTAGCTTTTAAAACTGCCTAAACTCATGGTGTATCATAGAATATATGTTTAAGGTCACTGCTTAGAAGAAGAGTGCACATTTTATGTTACATTTTGATTCTCAGCTCCTCTTTATGTCAGGGTCTTGATTCTTTAAAAGATATATTCTGAGAATGATTTATATAATAATAATATCATAAGCAAAAACAACTTTGAAAGACAAGAACTCTGGTCGGCAGAATGACCAATCGTGATTCTGGAAGACTAATGATGAAACATGCTACCCATCTCCTTATCTAGAAATGAAAGGGGGTAGCTAGGTGGTGCAGTGCAGTGGATGGCACTCCAGCCTTGGAGTCAGGAGGACCTGAGTTCAAATCTGGCCTCAGACACATAACACTTATTAGCTGTGTGACTCTGGGCAAGGAAGGCACCAGAGAGCAGGCAGAATAAGAGTGTTTTTTAGACATGGCTGATGTGGAAACCTGTTTTGCTTGAATATACATGTTCATAATAAGTTTTTCCTTCTTTTTCAATTGAGGGTTAGGATGTGAGGAAGAGAAGTAGATTTTTGCTAATTGAAAAAAAAAAGAAAATTTAATTAAGAAAAGACATGCTATAAAATGTGCCTTAGTCAATTCTACATAGCTACAACAAAGTCATAGACAACCATGTCACTCTGATTTACAAATGAGTTAAATTTTGTCTCTTTAGCTAAACAAGACTATATACAATGAATATTTAGGATCAGCAAATATTTAGGATCATAGGATTTATTTTAAACAATCAAATAAACATATAAAAACAAGAGGAAAAAATCTTACCCAAACTCCCTAACCTTTAACAAGGCAGAACCCAAAGAGATACTTTTATTTTGTGTCTCTTTCTAGGCCTATCCAAAATTCTACCACCTTTGAGTCCATTTTCCTCCTTTCTTTTCTCCTTTTTAAAAAAATTTAATCAGTGTATTTTTGTTCTACTTGTTTCACTCTTAAATTATCTGTGTCTTTCCATATTTCCTTGTATGTTTCATACATTTTAACATTTTTGTCATCAGAATATTCTATTACATTGTTGTTGTTGTTTGGTCTTTTCAGTTGCATTTGACTGTGATCCCATTAGGGGTTTTCTTGGCAAAGATATTAGAGTGGTTTGCCATTTCCTTCTCCAGATCATTTTACAGATTAGGAAACTGAGGCAAACAGGGTTTAGTGACTTGTTCAGGGTGACACAGCTAGTAAGTGTCTGAGAGCAGATCTGAACTCAGGTCTTCCTGACTCCAGGCCTGGATCTCTATCCATGGTGTATCATAGAATATATGTTTAAGGTCACTGCTTAGAAGAAGAGTGCACATTTTATGTTACATTTTGATTCTCAGCTCCTCTTTCTGTCAGGGTCTGCAACACCTAGATACGTAGCATAATTTATTCAGTCATTTTAATTGTTTCTAATTATTTTGCTTTATTTCTATATTGTTTCTAATATTTTGCTATTATAAATAGGGTCATCAATGGAATTAAAAGAGACCTTAGAGGCAACTAGTCCAAGCTCTTCATTTCATCCTGGGCCCAGAGAGGTTAAGTCATTTACCAAAGGTCATTTATGCAGGAAGTAGGAGAGGCAGGATTTGAACCCATGTCTTCTGACTCTAAACCAAGGGAGGGGAACCTGTGGCTTAAGGTCACATGTGGCCTTCTAGGTCCTTAAGTGCAGCCTTTTGACTAAATCAAAATTGAATTTGTTCTATAAAATTTCGATTCAGTCAAAAAGGCCGCACTTAAGGACCTAGAAGGCCACATATGGCCTTAAGGCTGCAGGTTCTCCACCCCTGCCCTAAACCCAGAGAACTTTCCACTGTACCATGCTTGCCTCCAGCTATATGTGCTTTCATAAATATAGGTCCTTTTTTCTTCCTTTTTAAAAATGGATCAGATCACAGAAGGCAGCAGAGTAAGCCTGAGATGTGAGGGCCTGGAAAACCCATGATTTAAAATGGAAATCCTGACAGACCCTTCACCCTAACACCACCACCCTTGGGCCCACTGCGGGCCCCAGAGATGTCAAGAGCAGAGATCGGTTTCTTCAGCAGCCAGGAAGCCCACTCTTTGGTTTGACTTTTCCTTTCCTCCCACGTGTCACAGAGTAGGCTGAACTACTTACTATTAGTCATGTGCAGCTTTATGCACTGCTGAGGGTTGGCCAGAGGAAATTGCAAGCTTTGCATAGAGTGCCTCAATCCAATTCAGTTCCAATCAGTTCCAATCCAGGCTATTCCCACCCAGTCCAGTCTAATCTAGCCCAATCTGGTCCAATATATAGTCTAAGCCAGTCTAAACCAGTCCAGTCCAGTCCAGCCCATTCGATCCAATCCACTCCAGTCCAATAAGTGAGTATTAACCCTGCTACCTATGAAGCACTGTGCTAGAACGGCATAGAAAGATTCAAACACCACAGTCCCCAACCTCAAGGGGCTAACGTTTTATGCCAGGAAGGGCAGCAGGAGGACAGTATAACACGCATCCTGAAAAGTATAATGCAAGATGAGTTTTGGTAGGGAGGAAAGGGAATGAACTGGATAAATGGTTTGTTCAGAAAATTTGAAGAGAGAGACAAGACTTCTAGCTGAAGTGATCAGGGAAGACTTCACAGAGAAAAGAAGTTATATCTGAACTGAAGAGAAGGATTCTGAAAGATGCCCCGTGTGTGTGAGTATAGGAGTAGAGGGACAGGTATCACAAGCCCATGCAAATCAAATTATATCCAGTTAACTGTCAGGCCTGTTATCATATCATACCTCCCAGGTGGGATTAAAACAATATGGTAGAGAACTAATGACATAGTAATTAAATGAAGAAAACATGACTCAGATGATTCTTTCTTCAAATGTATAAAGTATCCATGGCAGTTGGAATTTAAATGGAAATTCTTCACAAACTGTAACAATAATAGCTAGCATTTATATAGTGTTTTTGTTTGTTTGTTTTGCTGAGGCAATTGGGGTTAAGTGACTTGCCCAGAGTCACACAGTTAATGAGTGCTATATGTCTGAGGCCAGTTTTGAACTCAGGTCCTCTTGACTCCACGGCCAGTGCTCTGTTCACTGCGCCAACCTAGCTGCCCCCCATATACTATTTTAAGGCACATGTTAACATATGACACGGCACTTATTACACATGGACAATATGTTACTGATCATGCTTATATTCTTTATGCTAAATCTTTATGCAAACTATATTATATGTATATTATGTGTACGTATTATATGCTATACCAATGTCACAAATACAACATATGGCTTGTACCATGTAGGACACATGTAATATATCTGTTATATGTCACACACGTGTGTAGTACAGGGGTGGGGAACCTGCAGCCTTGAGGCCACATGCAGCCCTCCAGGTCTTTGAGTGTGGCCCTTTGACTGAATCTAAACTTCACAGAACAAATCCCCTTAATAAAAGGATTTGTTGTGTAAAACCTAGACTCGGTCAAAAGGACCTAGAAGGCCACATGTGGCCTCAAGGCCACAGGTTCCCCATCCCTGATACAGTAGATAAACAGATGCAGAGGTACATTAACATGTACATATGCATATACATATATGCCAGGATGGGTATTCAGATCTCATCAGTATACTCTGTTCCAATTGAAGGGCTAGTGGATAGAATAGAAAAGTCCTTCCCTCCATTCAAAGAGGACTCATAGGAAAGCCATCTCTCCATGTCTCACCAGGTCTACCCTTTTTACTCGACTCTGTCGTGTCCCCAAGAAACCTTATCATCAGGAAAATCACCATTCTTCCATAGTACAGCAGCTTGGGAACCCACGTCCTCTCAGCACTCTCAATACTGTCTGTCTGATTGGAGGGCTGGATGCCAAGTAAAGAACTCCTTTCTAAGCTGGTATTTTGAGAGTATTCCCAAGCCAGCCATCTTTTCTGTTTGCTAAACTGCACTGAACAGTTTGAAACTCACATTTTTTTTTCCTGATGAGGCAAGTGTTATCCTGGGGAGGGGGCAGTTGTTTTAATAACTTTTTCTACAACTTATTAAATGTTTTTAGTGCTGCATTTAGCTGATGTGTTTAGATATTAGGGTCACAATCATAAAACCAACCAAAAGTGTGCACAATGAGCAAAAATGATACTTTTGCCCCCCTCCCAAAAAAGTCCCTCTCTTTTGCGGGTGGGAGGGAAGTGAAAAGTCAAACCACAGTGGATTTCTCACAAATGTGAAGCTAAATGAATAGAAAGACTTGCCTAAATCTTCATCTAGAAGTTAAATTCACCTCTCATCCTCTGTCAGACCTAAAAAAAGAGAGAAGACGACACTTGCCATAGACTTGGTCTTGGATGTCAGACTGGGACTTGGTGAAAGTTGGAATTACATCGTCTTAGAATTGGAAGATTCTATCACCACATTTTTGTATATCTTCCACCTCTTTCCCATTTACACCACCACAATTTAGGTCTCTTTACAGCAAGGTTCTGATTGGTGCAAACAAGGAATTTCCCCCAAAGAGGTCACATTAATCGAATTCAGTGCATATTTCCATTTGGGCTAGAACCAATTACCATATTTTACATAATTGTAACTTCAAATAGTGTAAATACAAAATGCACTGCACTACTTAAAGGGATTCATTACCAGCACTAATCAGATGGCTGTGTTTTTCAACTGGACCACTGAAATAGCCTCCAAACTCTCCTCCCTGTATCCAGTCTTTCCCTCTCCTATCCATCCTATATATGGCCACCAGGTTATTTTTCCTAAAGCATTGTTGTTATCCAGTCATTCAGTCATGTTTGACTCTTTGTGACCCCATAAGGGGTTTTCTTGGCAAAGATACTGGAATGGTTTGCCATTTCCTTCTCCAGTGGATTAGGCAAACAGAGGTTAAGTGACTTGTCCAAGGTCACCCAGCTAAGTAAAGAATCTGAGGCCAAATTTGAAGTCAGATTTTCCTGACTCTAGGCCCAGTGCTCTATCTACTGAACCATCTAGCCACCTTTCCTAAAGTATTGCTATATTCATATAAAAATGTTTAAGAATTGGAATGGAACTCATCTAGTCATACCTATACCTCTCCAAGAATCCCCAGATACAAGCTGACATGGGCAGAGTATGGCAGAACTATTACCTCTCTCATTCTAGATGCAATGACTTCTGAGGTATCCTCCATCTCTAGGAATACAATGTATGATCTGTGATGTTCATGAATTCTAAGAGAGCATTAGCATTTCAAGCATACTATTCATGCCCCTATCTAAGTCATCAATACAAATATTTAATAGCACAGGGAAGTAAAAGGCAAGAGAACCTAGGACAGAACCTTGGAGAGCAATACCTAAAGACTAAACTCTTTAGCTTGTACAAGACCTCCACAATATGGCTCCTAATCTACCTTTTCAACTTTCTATCATACTAGTCTTCACATGCTAATTTACACTCCAGACATTTACACTTGACAAAATAAATTTCAGTTGCAAATTCATAGCTGCAAGTTTCAAAAGTTCAAGTTCTATGTAATTTTAAAATATAGATAATATTTTATAAAAATAACTTACAGATACAAATAGATGATAAACTATGATTTTACAAAGAATTGCATATATATTGCACACATGTCAGTCCTCTCTCTTAGGCAAAATACTCCTTGGATGACAAATAAATTAATGGTTATACAACTAGAGCAACCTATTTCCAGACAGTACAAAAAGGGATTGAAATTTTTTTTTGTAGATGTGTTTTTTTAAAAGGATGAATCAATAAAAATGTCTTTAAGGTCAGTGATACATATGTACTTAGGCAGTAAAATTATTTCAAAGATGCTTAGGATGTTAAATAAAATAATTTAGTATCTTTTCGATAATATTTAATGCACCACAAATTACTTCAGAATTTATATCATTTAACAATGGTGTGATTTATCAGAAACTGTGTGTCAGACCTATGTTCTAGAAATATTAATTAAACAGCTATGTACAGGATAGACTGTAAAGGGAAGGGATTGGGAAAAGCAGAGATAACAATTAAGAAGCTATTACAAAAATCCAGGCAAGATTATTAAAGTGTGTGTGGGGGAGAGACTCCTAGAAGTTTCTATTAATGTACTTCCCTGTCCCTTATCCTTTTAGTTTTTCCCCATGTGTGACATTTCATTTCCTGACTATGAGTCTTTATATAGGTATGGGAAGCATAACCTCCTTCACTATACTTCATAGAATCACTAGCTTCCTTCAAAGCATACTGGGCCTCCTCCAGAAGGTCTTTCCTGATCCCTCCCCAGCCCAGGTGTTAGTACTACTCCCCCACTCCCTTTAAAATGACTGTATTTATCTACTTCCATGTAGAACTGAGGGCAGAGATTGGGTAATTTTTGCCTAGCACTGTAGCATAATGCCATTTATAATTGGTGATTAACAAATGTTTGAATTGAGTTAACTGAACTGAGAGGTGATGATGTCTTGAAGCAAAGCAGTGACCGTGTGAGTGAAGATAAATTGATGGATGCAAGAGATGTTGCAGAAGGAAAATAAAGAAAAGTAATTAGTTCCATGTCAAGAGTAAGGAAGAAGACTGAAGGCACATTGAGCTTGAAGTGACTAGAGTGATACAAATACCTTTAACAGAAAGAAAAGCTCTGTGGGAGAAAAAGTTTTCAGGGGAACTTTAAACATTGTGAGTTTGAGATGTCAATGAGGCATCCTAGAAATGGTATCCAGCAGGCAGTTGGTGATGCAGGCGTGAAATTCAAGAGAGAGAGGTGAGAGATGGACATTTAGATATAAGAGTCATCTGTACAGAGGGGATCATTGCATTCTCTAGAGCTGATGAGATTGATGAGGAGAGACAGAGACAGAGATAGACAGAAACAGACAGAGACAGAAAGGCATAGAGAAGAGAGAAGACAAGATGAGAGAGGAGAGTGGAGAGAGAAGAGAAAAGAGAGAGACAGAGAGACAGAGACCCAGGACACTTAGTGGACAGAAGATGGATGATGATTCAGCAAATGGGGATTGAGAAGTAATTAAGACAGGTATGAGAATCAAAGGAAAGCAAAGCCATAAAAGCCAGGGAAGGAGAGGGAAAGAGACTGGTCAACAGTGCAAAAGCTTCAGCAAAACAAAATGGAATGAGGAATGAGAAAAAGTCATTGGATTTAACTGTGAAGATATTTGATAACCTTAGAGAGGAAAGAAGCCAGATTGCAAGATACTTAGAAGTGAATGAAATAGAGATAATGTTCAGGCAAATATTTTACAATCTGGTTGTTAAAAAAAAAAAAAGGAAAAGTTACATAGGATGATAACTTAATTACATAGCAGGATCAAATTACAATGACCTTGGGGTCACTGTATTAGGCTTGTGTCTGAATAGGCAGATTTTTTTTAAAGTCCCAAGTTCATAGCTATTTGCCCCTTCGATGTGTGGTTATGAAATATGAATGGCTCATGACTATGCCCCCAGATAGAGAGAAAGCTCTCAAACAATGGACTAAGGAAGGTATGTTGGGAGGAGGGTGCGGAAATCATAGTCCTGTTCTAAAAAAAAGTCACTTTCTGCTGTGTGGCTCCCACAGTTGTCCCATGCTCACGCAGCAAACAAAGAGAACAAGGAAATGCAATGATAGATTCAATCACAGTGTTTATGGGAAATAAGATCAGTCAGATGCAGTATTTAACAGAATAAAAGTATGTTATTAGGAATGGGCACCAGTGAAAAGCTATCTAAAGGAAAAGGGGAAGGAGGTAAGGACTTGGTTCCTTGTGTCTGTTTTTTCTTGAGTGTGCCAGTCAACTGAGAAAAGAACCCAAGATAAAACAAAAACAAGAACAACTTCTCTCTTTAGTCCTCTATTCTTCTGGTCTTGTTTGAAAGCCTCGATTTGAGGAAGAGAACCGAAGATGTCTCTACCACCAGAAACTGTGGTCCCCCTGCTGCTTCCTCTGAGACATCCTTTAAAACTCCCACTATAGGGGGAAAACCCATACTCCAGTCTTGATACCATGGTAGCTTCCTCTCTTCTTCCCAAGCCAGAAAGAATTACAATTTTCAGTTTCTTCAACAACTTAGATTCCCTTACAGGTGTCCAGCCAAAGCTTTACCACAGAGTGGCTATATTCAAGTAAGAACTGGGCATGTAAAGCAACAGGAGACAGAGGTTGAGAAGAAGATGAGAGAGAAAGATGAAACAATTGAGGGTACCTTTCCCATGGGAGACTCAAGGTGGAATCAAGAGCTCAAATAGAGGGGTTGGCCTTAGCAAAGAGAAAGGCCAGCCGCAGCTTGGAGACTGGAAGAAAGGACAGGCCATGGATGAAGTAGAAGAGTTCTCAGGTGTAAAGAAAAAGAGAGACCTTGTTGTAAATAGCCTCTATTTCCTCAGGAAGCTTCTGGGAGGAAGGAGGAAAGGAATTCTGTAGGAGGTCCACTTTGGGGAGGGTGGTAACCAATCAGAGAAAAATGAAAGAATTGGCTTGCAGCAGTAGGGTGCAACATACGTTTGGAATGGACTTAGTCCCACTTCACAGTAGCAATGGAGAAAAAAGACAAGTCAGAGTCACACAGGGTTGTGGTTTGAGCAGGCAAAAGACAGTGGGACAAGAAATGGAAGGGAAGAGGATATAGTGTACTTGAATTGGTCAGTCACAAGGTCAAGACTTGGAAAGGAGGGAAGTGAAACCAGAGCTTGGAGTGACTGGGGCTGAGAAAACAGTAAGAGACACAGAGACTCAAGACTTCAGAGAGGAGGAAAGATAGATTCAGAAGGCATGCGGCAGAGGGAGAGTTGGAAGAAAGAGAGGTTATGATCAGAGAGGGAAATTTCAGAGTTCCAGGATCAGGAAGGTAGCATAGTTATTGGGTGATGGTGAGACCTAAAATCTATAGGATAGACCAACCCTGTGGGTAAGCTAAGGGATAAGTCATGGAAAGAAGAAAGGAAAGAAACTAATATTTATTCAGCACCTACTATGTGTCTAGGTACTGTGCTAAGAATTTTATAAATATTTGATTCTCATTCGATACTCACAAAAACCCTGGGAGGTAGGTGCTATTATTATCCTCATTTCACAGTTGAAGAAACTGAGGCAAACAGAGGTGAAGCAACCGGCCCAGGGTCACACAGCTAGTAAGTGTCTGAGGCTGGATTTGAACTTAAGTCTTCCTGACTCCAGGACTTGCATTCTATCCACTCCTCCACTTAGCTTCCTCTATGGAGAACCTCAAGGGAGTTATGGAGGTTGATGAATTGGGAGGATGTGGTGTGTGAGGGGACATCAACATGTATTTGAACTTCCCAAATATGAGTAATTGAGAGTGAAGAAGAAAATTGTGATTCAGGTACTAAAAGCTCCTTGAGAAAGGTGGAGGAATGACCTGGAGGTAGGCAGATCATTGTTACAAGGAACTATATCAGATGAAACATATGGATGTGATATAAGGAGATGATGGAGTGGACCTCAAAGGAGAATAGGTTGCTTTGTGATGGTAGCAAAGGGACAGTGAAGAGTGAGCAGTATGCCAATTCCTCCTTTGGTCCACTTTGTTGGGGGCCATGAAAGGAGGAGCATCCAATTCCTGAAAGTATGGCCAGGGATTCAGAGACAGCCAGGTGACCCTTAGCATCAGAAGATGGAAGTGGGGTGAAGAAAGTAGATATAGGATAAAGGGGACCTCACTAATAACAGAATAGGAGTTTCTGGGATGTACAAGAGTGGGGAGGTCAAAGGAACAAGTGAATAGTGAAGGGTTAGGACTAAGCTGCCTAGGGATGAGAATGTAGGGAGAGGAAGGAGGAAGAGGACATTTTTACCTCCAGATAATGATGATTAAGAACCATAGGAATCAGGACCTGGGAGTTTGTGCTCCATAGGACTAGGGAAGAGTCAGCTGATTGGGTGTTCTACCTTCCAGGGTCCTATGATGAATAAGCAAATCATGAGTGCAGACAGTTCTGTAACTTTCCACAGCTGATTTCTCCAAATATAGGAAAACTGGGCATGTAAATGACAGCTGTAGGTGGTGGGGTAGTTCTGAGTAAGTAAATAATTAGTTGTCAAGTCCCCTAAACCAGGCTGCACTCCTACTTGGTACCAACCCTGTAGCATCCCCTTAAGATGGCAAGGTATGAAGCCCAACCAGAAGATACCCTGGATGTGGAACAAGCATTCAAATAATCTTGAGTCTCTGGAAGCACGGACCTCTGTTGCCTTTGGGACCCTGCAGGTCAGGATCTCAGAGAGATGTGGATCCCCTTCAGTGAAGATCGCTTGCTGTTTCTGGTTCTAAAAGCCCACGATCTCTTATGAAAAGTTTATAAACTCAGGCAAGTTATTCAGTGGAACATAGAAGGGTACAGGACCAAGGACACTCCACTAGAAATCTCCTCCCAAAGAGACACCAACTCATTAATATTTAATAAACATATCTCAGTTTAATCTTATAAATTCCTCTAGTATGCATCAGTCCCCTCTGTATATTCTATGGTCCACCCATATGGGACCCCTTGCTGTTCCATACATGTGGCAAAGGTCCATCTGCTCTCTAGATCTATGACTTTGCTCCAGCAATCTGTCATGCCTTCAGTGCTGTTCCTCCTCAATTCCACCTCTTGGAAACTCTGTTTTCCATCAACACTCAGCTTAAGCATCAGCTTCGACATGAGGCCTTTCCTGCTAGCCCCCTCCCTCCCTAAATTACCTTGTACATATTCTGTATTCATTTTGTTATTTTTGTTCTGTCTTACCCTTTAGAATGCCACTTCCTTGAGACAGGGACTATTGACTTCTGTCTTTGTATCCCCAGAATTTAGCACATATTAGATGCTTAATAAGAGCAGTTGATTGATTGATGAGTCTTTTCATATTTTTGTTTGTTTGTTCTTTGCTAGTCCATGGTGTTAAGTGACTTGCCCAGGGTCACACAGCTAGTGAGTGTTAAGTGTCTGAGGCTGGATTTGAACTTAGGTCCTCCTGACTCCAGGGCTGGTGCTCTATCCACTGCGCCACCTAGCTGCCCTTTTCACATTTTTAATAGATGTTCTTGCTAGCCTATGTGTATAATACCATAAATGATCCTAATTATAATGGTCCTTTTGATCCTTTCCCTCCTGCAGGACAAATGATTCCCATTTCTACTAGAATTTCTTTTTCTTCTCCAGAGGTACCTCCTTAAAACCCAAAGAGACTTTTAAAATGTTTCACTGACACTTTTTAAAAACACCAATTTTTGGAGTAAAAGCAGTGATTTGCTTGAGCTTTCCCCCAAACCCCTCCAAATACCTGTAATAAAATGGCTCTAAACAAATTCTAGAGCAGTAAAAACATCAATTTCACAATAACCCCCCACCCTAAAAGAACTTTCCCTTGTAACAAAAAGTATAAGCATATATATACTAGTTAATTAAGTATATATAAATATAAAGAAGGTATATAAAAGTTAATTAAAGTAAATGAACACATTAGCCGGGTTTGATGGTATACATCACATTTGCCGCCTGTAGTCTGCCACCCTACAAAGAGGAGACAAGTATGTTTCAGTATCAGCCCTCTAGAATCAAGATAGTTTATTACATGGACCGGAATCATCTAATGTCTTTTGGTGTTGTTTTCCTTTATCTTACTGTGGCCATTTAACATATTTTTCCTTGGCTCTGCTTACTTTATTCTGCATCATTTCACACAAGTTTTCCCAAGTTTCTCTGCATTGTTCATAGTCATCACTTCTTAGGAAGTGATTCTTATTCCATTCTGTTTACCTGCCACAACTTGTTCAGTCATTCCCCAGTCACTGAGTACCCAGCTGTCTGTTAGACTCTCCATCTCACCACATCTTAGCCCCGCTGGTTTTAGTTCATCTTCCTCTTATTAGTAAGAGTTCCCATCACTTCCTCCACTTCCTAACATCATGACATTGGCTGGGAAACAAACTCAGTTCGGATATTTGGGAGGCAGCTGGCTTAACCACTAGACCACAGCGGGCCCACAGCATCATCCGACAAATTTCTTGTGGGTGGATGTTAGTAATGCGTTTAGCTGAGATGTGCTCAGTTAAGATGGTGGCCAGATTTACCTGGAGGATGGAGAGAGCAGAGTGTGTAGCTTATTTGAAGGGTCTTCTTTTCTTTCTCAGTCCAGATGGTCACAAGAGAATTCTCATCATCTCCAAAGGGACACAAGGACTATGTCCAAGGGCTTGGGGGGGAGGAGGCAGAGAGAAAGAGAGAGAGAGAGAGAGAGAGAGAGAGAGAGAGAGAGAGAGAGAGA
>NW_020954953.1:21654781-21815559 GCF_900497805.2 Vombatus ursinus | reverse complement strand
AGAGAGAGAGAGAGAGAGAGAGAGAGAGAGAGAGAGAGAGAGAGAGAATTATTATCAAATGATAATATCCAGCTAAAATAAATGCAAAATATTCTGCAGTGATTAATATTATATTAATATTATAGTTGTTGCCTTTATGGCAAGGGTGTTTGCAACTGCATGTTCTCTGGCAACTAACAACATATTTTGACAATATGTTTTTAAAAGGGTTAAATCAGAGTCAACCCAACATCTACTCAAAGCACATTCAGGGCTTCTTCAGTGTTTAAGGTTTAAGGGGCAGCTTTCTGGACCAAAGCTAAAAGCCTGGCAAAGATGCAACACAGTCATTTAGTGATAGGAAAACAGGAGACATCAAAGAAGGGATGATTGGGTGGACCCAAAAGAAATACATATATAAAGAAGAAATGATAGAAGTCAGTTCATCAATGAGCATTTATTAAGCACTCACTGTGCCAAGCACTGTGGGAGCCATCACATGGATGAGGTAGGAAGAGTATGAGATTCAGAGTTAGAAAACCCGAGTTCAAGTCTTTTGTCTCTTTTTGTATCCCTGATGCTTAGCATGATATCTGACACATAGTAGGTGCTTCATACATGTTTATTGACATTTATTTATTGATTGATTGATTGGCACTAACAGTTCCTAGCTGTGTGACTAAAATAGCAAGTCATTTAACTTGTCAGAGCCTTAGTTTCTTTATCTGTAGAATGAGGAGGGTAACACTTAGAAAGTGCTTAAATGCTTGCTGACAACTCACAGGGTTGTTGTGAGGAAAAGTACATTGCATAAATACACCCAAGTTTAAATGCCAGGTACTACTCCCTGCATACAGGGAAGGGAGAATAGGTCCAGAGGTCCAAGAAGGCAGACTGTTTTATTTTTGTTTTGGTATATCCAGCACCCAGAGCAGTGTCTTATGCATAACAGATGTATACTAAATGTATGTTCAACTTTTTTTTTACTTTGAAGATCAAATTGGATGGAAAGGAGGAAGCTAAGAAGCAAGAGACTTTGAGGATTAGGAATAAATTAGCACAGCTGATGGGATAGAAGGTTAGGAAGGTCTCCTTAGGAAGGAAAGGAAGTCGGTAGTATACAATACTGGAAGTGAGATATTAAGCTTCCAAAATATATTTTAGTATTGTTTTGTTGTTTTTCATTTCCATAGACAAGATGTCAAACACCTGGATGAAAAATAAATGAAACCAGGGGCAGCTAGGTGATGCAGTGGATAAAGCACCAGCCCTGGAGTCAGGAGGATGTGAGTTCAAATCTGGCCTCAGACATATAACACTCACTAACTTGTGTGACCCTGGGCAAGTCACTTAACCCCAATTGTCTTACAAAAATAAATAAATGAAACCTGTTGCAGGATAACCAGATGTTTTGGCATCATGTAGACTAAAAAATGTGCTATCTGCCCACATTTTTCCATTTCATCAGAAATTTAGTTAAAACTAAAAGTTTTAGGCAGGTCAAAACTGAGTCTCTGAGGGGTTAAGTGATGGATGCTTTCAAGTTAGTCAAGTTTGGGTTGATTATTTTAGCTGCTGCTGCTCTTTAAGGGTGGTTAGTAACAGATTTAATGTTGCTAGATTAAGCGTGTGCTAAGTGATTTAGTACACAGAGCCAGAACCAAGACATCATGTCCCTTCCCCACTGAGATCAGGGATGAATCTCTCTCAGCAACAGCCAAGGACCTCTTCCTTCTCTGCAAAACTCCAAAACCTTCAGAAGAGAGATAGCATGTCAATACTCCTGTGAATATCCTATTTGTAATGAGTTGGAACTATGAAAAAGCACTTTTATTTCATGTCATTTTCTTCTCTGAGAATTGTTTATGTGTTTGTTGTGAAAGACAAACAGAAGTCACACAGAGTAGGCTGCATAACGCTGCTACACCCCCACACAACAAAAGCTGCCCTGCACAAAAATGTGAGGCATTTCTATACTGCCCACAAATGGCATTTTGCCTTCCTGGGAGGGTCTTCTTTTTTTTTTTTTTTAAATTAGGTTTCTTCCCTACCCCACTTGCTTGCTTTTTTTGTTCTGCTTTTTTTCTTGAAATTTTTATTCATTCTCCACTTACTTCCCCTATCAACCACTTTCTGTTATATTACTGCCTCTCAGGTTTATTTCCGGATGATTTAAAAATCTTTTTGATTCTGACCTGCTTGAATTGGTTTCCACAATAACCATCCTTCTCAGTAATCTTCTGTTATCTCATTGTACCTTTTCCAGGTATAATGTATATTGTATTCAGATAGGACTAAAGTCCTCTAAGCAGGTCCACACAAATGACAAGTGCCTTATTTACCTCCTGATAGAGGATATAACTTAAAATGCAGAAAAAGATATGCATTTAAGGACATGGATAATGTGGGGATTTGCCTTTGTAGTGATGTATTAAGGGTTTTTTCTTTCTTAAATATTTGCTGGGGGGAGGGAGTAGTGAGAAAGACTAATTTTAAAAATATTTATTACTTAACAAATAAAAATAATAAGCTATTTTCAAATTGAGAGTAGGAAAAAAAAATTTTAAAGTACCTGATCATGCATAGAAGCTACAAAAAGTGTGAAAAATAATAAGTTATTTTTAAATTGAGAGTAGGAAAAAACACTTTAAAGTACCTGATTGTGCATATAAGCTACAAAAAGTCTGAAAAATAAGCTATTTTTAAATTGAGAATAGGAAAAAACATTTTTTTTTTTTGGTTAGGCAATGGGGTTAAGTGACTTGCCCAGGATCACACAGCTAGTAAGTGTTATGTGTCTGAGGCCAGATTTGAACTCAGGTCCTCCTGAATCCAGGGCCACTCCTCTATCCACTACACCACCTAGCTGCCCCAGGAAAAAAAGCATTTTAAAGTACCTGATTGTGCATATAAGCTATAAAAATCTGCCTTGTTCCTCACAGCAACCCTGTGAGGCAGGTGCTATTATCCCTATTTTACAGATGAGGAAACAGCCTGAGAGAGGTTAAATAACTTGCCTAGGGTCACTGAGCTAAAAAGTGTCTGGGGCAGGATTTGAACTCAGTTCTTCTTGGCTCCAAATAGAGCATTCTATCTACTACCCCGCCTAGTTACTCGTCACAGGACTATCTGAACTACATCTGGAAATGAAATAAGGGATGCAGACTTCTGGGAAGAGTGATCTAGTCCAGGAGTGGGGATTCTGCAGCCTCAAGGCCATATGTGGCCCTGTAGGTCCTCAAGTGTGGCCCTTTGACTGAATCCAAACTTCAAAGAATAAATCCCCTTAATAAAAGGATTCGTTCTGTAAAACTTGGACTCAGTCAAAAGGCCGCGCCTGAGGACCTAGAGGGCCACATGTGGCCTCAAGATCGCAGATTCTCCACCCCTGATTATTCTAGTTCATTCCAGGAGTGTGTGAAAACTTTCCTAGGTGCCAGAAGATACTCTGACAGCAGCACAGGCCGCACGGCGTTGAGTCAACTCTACCGAGTTTCACAATGGACTGCAGGGTGAAGTAAGAAGGCAGACACTTCTAATAAGCCATGTGCTTTCACTGAGTATCATATGAAGACCTCTCATGGGGAAAGGCCCCAGTACCCGGTCTTTCACCCACGCCAGTAACCTGATTTCTTCCCATTTTACTTAACTTTGTCTGCCTATTCAACCCGACCCAACGCTTTTTTCCATGCCTATTTTGTGTCCCTATTTTTTGGGTCCTCCCTTAATGCCTCATCACGGGGTGAGGGTGACTCTAGCTTCTCGAAGGCTCAGCTTGGGACGCAGAGCTCTGGCAGATTCTGCCAAGCTAGAGGGGCTCTGAAAACGGCCTGAGTATCTGTCCTCTGAGGCCTAGCCTGGTCCACTCATTGTCAGAAGCCTGACCAGCAAGCGATGAACAGTCACTCACAAGGAAATAGTGGAGAGGCAGATAGATAACAAAGTGCAGAGTGCTGGCCTTTGAGTCAGCGAGATCTGAATTCACATTCTGCATCAGACACTTACAAGCATCAGTCACTTAACCTCTCGGAGACTCAGTTTGGATCTGCCTAAAGCTCAGATTTAACCATGTCACCCTCCTCCTATCTGATACAGTCCACCAGCTGCCTATTACCTATGCAGGGGTAGGGAACCATAGTCAAAGGGCCCCACTTGAGGACCTAGAGGGCCACATTCAGCCTCAACACCGCAGGTTCCCTACCCCTGACCTACAGGATCAAAAGCAAATCTGTTTTCACTTCTAAAGCCTGTTATAACCTGGCCCCTTCCTATATTTCCAGGTTTCTTACACTTTACTTCTCTCCAGGTACTCTTCGTTTTTTAAATATCATTTTATTTTCTCCCCAGTTACATGTAAAGACAATTTTTAACATTCATTTAAAAAAATTTTTGAGTTCCAAATTTTCTTTCTCCCTCCCTCAGCTTCCCGGCTCCCTGAGGCAGTAAGCCATTTGAAGTAGGTTATACATGTTCAATTGCCTTCCAAGACACTCTGTCTCTGGACACTGGACATTTTTGCTGGTTGTCCACCCATGCCTGGTACTCTCTCCCTCTTCATCTCTTCCTTCTGACTTCCCTGGCTTCCTTCAAGTCTCAGCTAAAAGTCCCCACCTCCTGCAAGAAGCCTTTCCCTGCCCTGCTGAATCTAAATGCTTTGCCTCTGAGACCATCTCCAATGTCTCTTGTTTGTACTTGGCCATTTCCCCTCATTAGACTACGAGGGGCTGGTTTTTGTTTGTCTTTTTGTTTTGTTTTGTTTTTTGCTAGGCAATGGGGTTAAGTGACTTGCCCAGGGTCACACAGCTAGTCAAATGTCTGAGGCTAGATTTGAACTCAGGTCCTCCGGACTCCAGGGCCAGTGCTCTATCCACTGCGCCACCTAACTGCCTCTGTTTTGCCTTTCTTTGTATCCACAGTGCTTAGCACATGTTTGTACCTATGTGTTTGTTTGTTGTCTCTCTTGTTAGACTGAGAGCTTCTTGAAGGCAGGTACCGTTTTTTGCCTCTTTTTGTATCCTCACTGCTTAGTCCAGCGTCTGGTGCATAGTAGGCACTTAATAAATGCTTATTGACTGACTGATTAGTACATTGGCCCATAGTAGGTGCTTAATAAATGTTTACTAACATTTACCCAGCATATAGTAAGTGCTTTAATAAATGATTATTGACTTGATTTTCGTTCTTAGTAAAATGAGGGATTTAAGGGTAGCTAGGTGTGGAAATGGATAGAGAACCAACCCTGGAGTCCAGAAGACCTAAATTCAAATCCAGCCTCAGACACTTATAGGCTATTTGAACGTGGGCAAATCTAACCCTATTTGTCTCAGTTTCCTCATCTGGAGAAGGAAATATCAAACCACTCCAGTATCTCTGTCAAGAAAACCCCAAGTTGGGTCAAGAAAAGTTGGACACAACTGAAAAACGATAACAAAATGTGGGGTTGGGAATACCCTTTCATGTCCCCTTCAGCTCTAAATCTAAAAGGCAGCATGGGGGAGATGTGTTATTTACTGTGGGTGTGATATGCCAAATCTTATTCCCTCTTAGAGACCAAAATGTGCTTGAAGAGAATGTGATTTATATGTAGTCAGGCTCGCAGAGTGCTTTCTTCCCAATCACCCTTTGAGGGAGGTAGTGCAGGGACTGTTTCCATTTGACAGATGAAGAAACTGAAGCCAAGAGAAATTAAGTGACTTATGTATTCGTTGTTCCATAGCCAGGAGGTGCCAGGGCCTAGAACCATTTACAGGGATTGCCACCTGCATCTGTGGAAAGAGATGAAAATCTGGGCCTTCTTCTATCACTGAAAGATTGTAGGGTCAGAGGCTCATAGATAACCCAAGGTGGAAGGGATGGTAGTGGTTCCTAGTCTAATCCCATCATTTTAGAATGAAGAAATTGAGGCCCAGAGACTCAAAATAACTTGTCCAATGTTGCACATGTAGTAAGAGGCTGAACTAGGATCAGAACCCAGCTCCTCTAATTCCAAACCCCTGTGTTTTTCCCACTACCCCGTGTTACTACTTCTCTTAAAATTGATTTCACATGGAATTTATGGAATCATTCATTATTTTGTAATTCACACATTATTTTACACACTTCATAGTACACTTTTATTCCAAACTTGAAAAGAACAGCAACAAAGAGAAAAAAGGATTGATTAGGGAAATACCTAATAATAATAATAACTAATAAGCACTTTACAAATTTATTTTTTTTTATTCTTGCAGTAACCCTGGGAGGTAGGTTCTATTATTATCCCCATTTTATAGATGAGGAAGTTGAGTCAAACAGAGGTAAAGTGAATTGCCCAGGGTCACACAGCTGGGACCTTGTGTCCCAGAAGGGTTATAACTGGACATTTCTTTATTTTTCCTTCATATGAACAAAAACATGGCATCTTGTCAGGTCCAAGTCCCTGCTTTGTTGCCCTTCTGTCTACTGAGTTTGTATAAAATGGGAATAACCACGTTCTGGGCCAAGCATGTCATTTGCACAGCTTCTCACAGGCCCACCAAAGTAACATTTCATAGCTCAGCCCAGCCCTCCCCTTGAGAAGGCAGATGGGTAAAAAGTCCCCCAAGAAGAAACTTGTAAAACTTAGTATGGGGGGGGCAGTTAGAGGGGGACAGGGAGGAACACAAGATCAACCACAGGGTCTCACAAAACTTTTTAAAAATCAGTTTAAAAGTGTAAAAACAATAACTGACAGGGCTATCTTTGGAGCCAGGGTAAAAAAAGACATGCCCAGAGGTTCCTTTATTGCTTCTGATGGCCCACAGACAGCATGGGGGAGATGTGTTATTTACAGTGGGTGTGATGTGCCAAATCTCATTCCCTCTTAGTAACAAAAATGTGCTTGGAGAGACAGGCACCATGGAAAAGTTTGAGTCACTG
Source organism: Vombatus ursinus (assembly GCF_900497805.2). Taxonomy (NCBI): domain Eukaryota; kingdom Metazoa; phylum Chordata; class Mammalia; order Diprotodontia; family Vombatidae; genus Vombatus; species Vombatus ursinus. Next base: position 21,808,683 of record NW_020954953.1, on the reverse strand, counting down.
CCCCAGGCAGCCACTTGAAAAACAAGACTCAGGGAAGGGACATGGGAATTAGGTTTCCTTCCAAAGAACAGTCCCTGATAACACTCCGTGAGTGGTCTCTTTAGGGAAGAGGAATTTATGAGATGTGGTGAACCATAAGAAATATGGCCCCACTTAACCAGCAGTAGTAGCCAAAGGGAATGCCAAGCTCTGGTGATTTGTGATCCCTTCTTCATTTAGGTCTAAGGGTTAGGCTTAGAAGGCTGTTTTATGCTTGTGTCTTCTTGTGAGAAAAAAGGAAAATTGGGGTGAGGGTGGAAGGAAGGAGAGGAAGTGTGGTCTGGGCCCAAGATTTCATCAACATAAGGAACTCCTGATGTAGAAACACCTTCTGCCAATGCAGATCAGTAACTACTCGGCAACTCATAATCTTAATAAGTTTCTTCTCACGTGGAGTTGAATCTGCCTTTCTGTAGTTTCCAACCAGGTCCTCTACCTCTGCTCTCTGGGGTCAAATAGGATATGTCTAATCCCTCTTCCACGAGCTAGGAGACTTAGCAGATACAGTGCTGTGCCTGGAGTCAGGAAGATGAGTTCAAATCTGGTCACGGACATTAGCTGTGTGACCCAGGGCAAGTCACTTCACCCTGTTTGCCTTAATCCACTAGAAAAGGAAATGGCAAATGGCTCCAGTGTCATTGCCAAGAAAATCCTATATGGAATCATGAAGAGTTGGACACACCTGAATGACTAAATGACACCAATCCCTCTTCCACATGACAGTGGAAGGAAACTATCATGTTTCCCTACAGTGTCTGTTCCCTAGGCTAAACATCATCAATTTCTTCGAACTGACCCTTTTATTCCATAGACTCCAGTCACCTCATCATCCTTGCCACATTCTTCAGCACTCTTTTCAGTATCCTTCCTAAAATAAAGCACCAAGAACTAAAAAAAAAAAAATACTCCTGTTATCATCTAACTAAGGCAGAGTATAGTGTGACTTTCACGTTCCCTGGTCCTGGACCCCATTCCTCTAATAATCAAGACAGCGGTGAGCTGGAGCTAACTCTTACGGCACTGAGCTCGTTGTCAAATTTTCAGTGTGATCATTTACCCCTCAGAAATTGGCAAACATTACAAATCAAGGCCTGATTTGTTCTTTTATTGATGGTCTAGACTTAAAAAAGTGATGGAGAAAACATTAATAATGCTGATGAAATTTTAAAACGCATCATGCTTTTCAGACAGACAGTTGTTAAACATTTACCAGCACCCCGCGGAATGAAGCCTAATGTTGCATTAGCATTTTTGGTTTCTAGGTTACATTGCTGAGCTTACAATCCAACCAAAACCTTTTTCCCTACTATGGGGGGGAGGGTTTACCTTCTCATCACTATGAGACACAGGGTAAAATTGGAAGGAGAGGGCTATATCAATATAAGCCCTTATATCATATGTCATATATCATATATAAGAATAAGATCTATGGATCACCATGGCATTAGAATTGTTCAGCTTGGCTGCCCAGGAGGGCAGAACCAGGAGAAACGAGGAGAAGCTGTAAAGAAGTTACTTTAGGCTTAGGAGAACTTCCTACCAAGGGAAGAGAAAAACACCAACACTTCCTAACAATTAGAGTTGTCCCAAAATAGAATGGGATGCCTGGAGAGGTAATGGGTTCCCCCTCCTCAGAAGTCTTCAAGAAGGGACTGGATGACCATTTATTGGGTATTTTATAATGGTGGTTCCTTTCATGTGTCAACTGGACCAAACCGGCCTTTAATCTGAGGATGGCCAGAGCTGAACACAGCAGGCTAGAGACAGGAGTCAGGAATTAAACAGAAGTTTCATTTCAAAGTGGGGGAAACAGCTTGTAAGCAAGGAGGGGATCTAGACACATGTGCTAGGGCCTCACCCCTAGTGGGGGGGGGGGGACCCAAGGCAGTGTGAGGAGATCTCAATACTTATATCAATGGCTACACAGTGAGCTACAGCCTTGACAATGAGCAGGGCTTCATGACCAGAACATGGGTACTTGTCCGATGTTGTCTGTTACTTGTACAAGCTCAGAGAACATCTGATTCTGGTCAAAGTAATACAATAATTATATGATTTTGCCAGAGTGTGAGATCATCCAGAGAGAGAGTGCAAAGGATTGTTGTTATGCCAAGCTAGGGACACAGCTTGCTTGCTGGGACTTAGCTCTGGAAAACAGGGTGTCTCCTAGTATCTTGACACATGCATGGGCTGAACTAAATGACCACTGAAGCCTCTTTTGACTCTGAAATTTTGGGATTCTGTGATGCTGTGATTACAGGTACCCATGAGCCTCCTAACTCTCAATGAGACCAGGGATTCTCTTTTAATTCACCCATTGAATTCATCAGATGCAGGCAGTTGTTGAACTGACTCAGTACCCTTGGGAGCAAAGATGATTACAGACGTATATAGCTCCTTCTCTTCCTGAGCGTGAAGCATGCCCTAACTGCATCATACTGGTCTAAGCAATCAATAAGGTGTTATCCTTTCCTGTCTTCCTGCAGAACTGTGGGGTTTTTTTTTTTAAAGCATTAGGAACTTTAATCAAAAAAAGAGAGAGAAAATATACCTCAGTAAAAGTGCAAATGGAAAAGGAGAAATTGCAGCAAATATCAGTGAAATTGATATTATTAGGGAATAATAATGATGGTAACTTACATTTATATAATGCTTTTAAGATTTTCAAAGCTCTTTACATACATTTTTTTCTTTTGAATTTACCTATGGTTATATTTTAACAAAGCAGAGATTTAGACAAAATTGATAATTATTTATATAAATATGAATTGACAAAACTGATGCATAGTATATACCAGAAATTTTAAGTGAAAGTGATAACCCTTTTTTTAAATATATGTGCTGCTAAAGTGAGCACAACACATTTATTTTTGAGGGGTAAAAACTAGAAAGAGAATAGAGTTTGGTTTTGGAAGTCTCAGTCTTTATAACTGCAGAAAATTGGAGTTTTAGGTGAAGATCCTTAAGAGATTTTATTTATTTCATAGAATTGAAGTGAGACACGACCTTTGAGGTCATAGGAAAATGAGATCATAGATCTGGAACTATAAGGAAATGTAGAAGTCATCTAATCCTTCTACATAAAAAGGAAACTGAGTCCTAAAGTTGAACTTGCTCAGAATAAGCATTTTCATTATCCTAAATCAGATCCTCATCACTTATTTCCTGGATTACTGTAATAGCCCATAATTGATAACCTTGCCTCACGACTCTCCCTTCTCCAATCTGTACTTCACACAGCTGCCAAAGTGATATCCTTAAAGGCCTGAACACATCACTCCTCTGTTGAATAGACTCTAATGTACCTCTAAGATAGTACCTCTAGGTACCTCATAGTACCTCTATTATAAAAAAAAAAAAAAATGAACTCCTCTGTTTGTCATTTAAAGCCTTTGACAACTTGACTCCAACCTACATTACCAGACTTATTATTATTCATGACTTCCCTGCCTGCATTTGATGCTCCAGAAAAACATGGCCTATTTGCTCTTCTCCATACACGGCATCCCATCTCCATGCTTTTGCACAAACTGGTTCCCATACCAGGAATGCCCCTCCCTTCTCAACTCTGCTTTTTAGTATCCCTTGCTGTTCATTCTATTCAGTTGTGTCTGACTCTTTGTGATCCCATTTGGGATTTTCTTGGCAAAGATACTCGAATGGTTTGCTATTTCCTTCTCCTGCTCATTTTACAGATGAGGAAACTGAGGCAAACAGGGTACAGTGACTTGCCCAAGGTTACACAGCTAATAAGTGTCTAAGGCCAGGTTTGAACAGAAGTCTTCTTGACTCCAGGCCTGGCACTCTATGCACTATGCCACCTAATTACACCCTCCCCCCACCCCCCAGGTGATAATAGGGAACCAATAAACTAGCGTTTATCGAATAGAGTAGTGATGTGACCAAACCTATATTTTAAGCTGAGTGGAAGATGGTTTGGAGTGAGGAGAGATTTGAGGCAGGGAGACCAGCCAGCAGGTTATTGCAATAGTCTCTGGTGAGAAGTGATGAAGGCCTTACAACAATGGTGGCTGTATGAGTGGAGAGAAGACGTCGGGAAGGTAGAAGTAACAAGATTTGACAACAGATTGGATACGTGCGGTGAGTGAGAAGGAGGAGTTGAAGATGATGCCATGGTTTTAAGCCTGTGTGACTAAGAGGATGGTGGTCCCCTTGACAGTAATAAAGAAGTCTGGAGTGAAAGGGAAGAAGGGTGCAGGACTGGGAAAAGATAGTAAGTCCTATTTTGGACATGTTGAATTTAAGATGTCTATGGGACATTCAGTATAGGATGTCTTATAGGAAGTTAATTGGAGATTTGAGACTGGAGGTTGACTGAAGGGTTAGGGTTGGGCAAATAGATTGAGGCCAGCCCTCTGTTACACCTAGCTGCCTCTCACCTATTCCAAGAGCTTAATTTAGCAGAAGAAGAAACTGAGCCTCAGAAAGATGAAATCATTTGCTTAGGGTCACATAACTAGTAAGTAATAGAGTCATGACTTAAAATCCCAATCTAGAACTCCTTCTACGCTATATAGAATGTCTGTTAACAGTATCAAATATGGTGCTTTGCACAGGGAAAACACACACACACACACACACACACACACACACACACACACACCACTGACTGTCATACAGGATGGTGGGTGGTCTGGAGGAGGGTAATACAAACAACAGAATGGTCATTTGAAGGTAAGAAACATGTCACTGAAAATACTCTCTCTTTACCTACAGCATAGCATCACTTCTAATTCACACATCCCACCTCTGACATTATGGGGAACCTTTACCTGCCGACTATTTCTGTGTCATCTTTTCCACTCAGAGCAGCTCACAGATTTTGTTTGCTTCTCATTGAAGAAAAGAAAAGAAAAGAAAAAAGTACCCCCGTGCCATATAAGGCAAGAGGAAGTGTCAAGCTCTAGGGTGGTTGGCTGGCCATGTCTGTGTGTGACAGCCCCATGATGCTTCTTCCTGTCTCCGTTACATTGTGAATTTCCACCTGCCCCCACTCTCTGCTTATAATGCACAACACATGAGCTTAGAACGTTCAGTCTCCTCCTTCTCCAGCAGTGGATTAGTTGAGGCAGAGAGTGTCATGCTCTTTCTCCCATTTTGTACAGTTCAGCAGAGGTGAAAGAGCTCTGGCTAAAGACCCTCTGAAGGTAAGTACTTTGGATTCCCACTAAGTAATGAATTTGAAGCCTCAAGGGCCTAATCATGGATAATTGACAGCACACATCGAAGAGAATAGTGGCATGTCAACAGAGATTCTGAGGGCTGAAAATGTGGTATCTCTACTAAAGGTTACAACTGCTGGATTTGTTCTCTTTGCCTCTACAAGTAGCTGAATTCCTAAGAAAGGCAAAATCTTGATCATTTAAAAGCTGTTTTGACATTAGTTTGCATTGACTGACGGATGAAAAATCATTCGGCAAAAGTAAACTCGAATTCGAAAGTAAACGATAATATTACGTTTTGGAATGGTAAAGTTCTCATACTTAAATAATTTAGGAAATAAACGAGTTACAGATTCTCTCCTCAGAGCATATGGCAACAGATACAACTGACTTTAAATAAATCCTCTTCTCTCAAAATAATTTTAAAAGGCTGTTTTTAGCAGAGCAGCACTACAATTGACTCTGACTAGGCTTAACTCTCTTGCCTGCTTCTTTATTTTAGGCAGAGCCGAGAGAAGAGAAGAGTAAAGTTCATGAAGGTGCTGAGCGGCTGCAATACTGTAAGTATCTCTACTGTTTTTAGAAATTCATGTTTCTTACAGGGTAGAGCCCAACACCGTTCACTGATCTTGTGTTCTTTTCTTTTCTTTTTCTTACAATCCAAAACACTAAATACAAATTATATGGAAACTTTAATTGAGTGTCAGTCAGAGATAAGAAGTGCATTAAATATTTGGTCTTGGACCAGAATTTCAGTTCACTTGAGCCTTGGTTAGGATAGATATGTAGACATGTAAAAGCGAAGTAATATGGCATGAAAAGAACCCCCTGACTTTGGAGTTTGAGGATCCAGGTTCAAATCCCAGATCTATCACTTACTAGTTATATGATCTTGGACATCATTTAGTCTGTCTGAGCCTCAGTTTCTTTCTCTATAAAATGAGACGGTTAGACCTGATGATCTCTAAAGTCTTGTACAGCTCTAAAGCTATGATCCAATAATAATGTAGCAACTTAAATTTCTAGTTAAACTAGACTCTTCTACAGACTGTTCCTTAGAGTTTAAGATTAATTCTAGAGAAACAGAGAGGTGATGTACTTAACATATAGAACAAGACATATTTTTGGTCAGAGTCAATGTGGGACTCTGCAAAAACAATATTTTGCTTTACTATGCATATTTGTTATGAGGATTTGGGTTTTTTTCCCACCCAAGGGAGAGAAGGAAAGAAAATAAGAGTTTGCTAATTAAAAAATTTTAATTTAGACAAGATTAATTTTAGACTCTTGGAGCTGATTTAACGTATTCTTAATCTCTTTTAATATAAGCAAAACATTCACAGTGTCATGTGCAGAGTTGATTTAGGGAGAGGATTGCTTTAATGACTGATCTCTAACTGAGATAAATATCTTTCTAGGGCGATGTCAAAGAACACCACTTGCTGCCACAATGTGATAGTGAAGATGGGATTTGCCACCTGATTGGTGAGTTTCAAAAATAAACTCATATCTTATATAAATGCTGAGAGTTAGTGTTCTTGGTTTGCCAAACCACAAAGGCTTCACTACTAGGAATTTTTGTTTGATAAGTGTTCTGTTAACCACTACAGAACATTAACACTTAGGTGACCGGCAGTCTTCAGCCTGCCTGCCTAGGGATGGATGGCTCAGAAAGAGGAGGCACTGTGATCTCTCTAGAATAACCACCTTCTCCCAAGGGCTCTGAATCAGTTTAATTACTGCCTCATACACTTTTGATGATTTCAGTTCCAGGGCTAAGGGAATAATGTGCATGCAAATACTACAAATGTGATGTATTTTCCAACTCTCTCCTTTTTCCCTCTCTCTTTTAGTGTCTTAGACCTTAGGTCTTTCAGTAGTCTTTGCTTATAAGTTAGAACCTCAGTTGGTTATACCACTAACAACTCAATTTTTTTAAAGCTTCTTCAGCATATTTGACCCAAATGCAGCCCTAACAGCTCTCTTGAGCTTTAATAGGCATTGAATATGGGAATTAGTCAACATGTTTATATATTAGCTAAGAAGCAGATAATGGATAGAAATAATGGATAGAAAGCTGGCTTCAGATTCAGGTATTTGGTCCAAACTCACACATACTCACTATGTAACCCTGGGCTTAATCACTCAACCCCCTCCATGCTCTGGGCAACTCTCTAAGAGAGTAAGTTACAGAGAAGGTATGGACCTGCGTTGATAAAGGAAATTTCTTTACCAGGGAGCACTATATACCACTGAGATATCCCTATTTAGCAACTGGAACATGAAGTTTCTGGAATGAAAAGAACTTATCAAACAAAATTTCCATTTCTGGCTTTTGGGCAAAAGAATAAACTTTGTGGCTAAGAGTTACACTGAAAATTCTCAAGTGCAAGGTTTGGGTACAAGCATTTCCCTCATTTAGTAGTAATAGCAAGACAGCACAAGTTGGCTGAGAAAGAAAACACCAACAGAGACTGCCCCCTCGTGGCTAGCTAATGCTATGATGGTTCCAAAGAATTACAGCTGGTCATGCTATCTTTGTCCTTGTGATATTGAGCAAGTAACTTCCTCCCAAAGAGTTTCATTTTCTTCATCTGCACGATAGGGAAATAAGACTACAGAGCCATCTCACAGACGGGTGAAGCACATGGATAAGGGTCTGGCCAGAAATGTCCAGTGTGGTTATTAAAACCACCATTTTAAGGCTGGAGTGTTGGTGATCTACACGTTGCTTTGCTACCCTTCTAGAGAAACGACTTGCCTCAGCATAAAAACAGGAAAGGTGGAGACTTGTAGTTGTGTCTTGGTGTTGATGTTTAGAGCTCAGTTGCCTTGGTGATAATGGGGTTGTTTTTCAGTCAGGCTTCTCTTGATTAAGTGTCTCTTACCCTCTCTGTTTTCTTAATTTTTTTAAATTATTTCTCCCACACAGCCTACTTTAGTTGGTTATTATGTGATAACACATTACTGTATATTTCCTTATGTCCCATTTGCTACATGACAATTTGGTCTAAGTTGTCTCTTTTGCTCGCTGTTGTTTGTCACAGAAAATAAGAAGAGAAAGGTGATAACCTGGCCTTTCCCCATGAGAAGGACAGCCTCTTCATCGGACTCTTCTGGATCTCTGACACCAGAAGGGAAACCTTCCCTGTTTGACCAGCCCTTGTCAATAATCTGCGGTGATGATGACATCCTTCCCCAGCCCATTCAGGTACACTGGGTTCCAAACGCACTTCAGTTCTGTCTTCCTGTTCAATGTTAGAAGTAGAGTCCTTCAAAGTTGTTCCTTTGTGATGCTCATGCTGAGCCTATTGAAGTAAAGTCATTCCCTACTGGTCCTTTCCTTTTTGAAACAGAATTTGCATTTATAAGCACATCAGGAAAATGCATGCTCTCCTCCCCCCTACCCAGGGGAGGGCCCAACGTCTCCAGTATTTCAGGCTTTCCAGAAGCTGCAAAAGATTATAGATACAGAATACTAGGAATTTAATGCAGAATATTCAACATTTAATATATCTTAACCTGGGGTCCATCACCTTGGTTTAAAAAAAAATTTTGATAACTGTATTTCAATATAATTGGTTTCCTTTGTACTCCTATATATTTTATGCATTTAAAAACATTATTCTGGGAAGGGGTCCATGGGCTTCACCAGACTACCAAAGGGGACCATGGCACACAAAAAAAGGTGAAGAAGCCCCGATATATATGGGATGGCTTCACAGTAAGGGGAGGTAGAGGTGCATTTGAGACTATGTAAAGTAACTACAGCATTTCCCATGGCACCTTTCCTTGTAAAGCTGGGCAACGTTGAAGAGAACAGTGAGTGGCCATGTTGAAAGAGAAAAAGCTATGTATAAAAGCTGCCAGATTCATGTTTTTGAAAAAGGAGCAACTTGATGTGAAAGGCATTGTCATGTTAGAATTCATCCTAAATTTAAGACAAAAACAACCTTTGCTCAGTCTTAATATGATCTTAGGCCTGTGAGCCTCAGCAAACTAGGGGTCTTAGTTTTGCTTCAGCCAAATCCAATAAATGTAATCATTTTTCATTTCTATATATGTTTCCTATAGGAAATTCTCAATATTCTTCGAAGCAAAGGCCCTTCCACAGAAGGAATATTCAGGAAGGCTGCCAGTGAAAAGGCTCGGAAAGAGCTTAAGGAAGAGCTCAATTGTGGGGGAACGGTCAGTTTAGAGACCAGATCTGTGCACCTACTGGCTGCAGTTTTTAAGGTAAAATTATATTATAGGTTATAGATCACAGATCTACAACTGGAAGAGACCCCCTACAGACTATCCATCCCGGCTCCTTCATTTTACAGATGAGGAAACTGAGGCATAAATTGCCGAAGGTCACATGGATAGCAAATACATGGGCTGGGATTCAAACCAGGGCTGAAATGATAGATACAGACTGAAGATTCTAATAAACTTGTGACTGATTATTTTAATGAAACGAGCAGCTATATCACTCTAAGGTTCAGACTACTTGACCTTTAAAGATTGACATTTCAGTGAACTTTTCTTTTTTGAGACCCTCTTTATCCCTGTGGTCCCAAATTCTTGGGAAACACCAAGACTGATTCATGGCCAATCTCATGGAACCAGATTCCCTAATTTAGAAGGCACTGCTACTTTCAGTTCACACCTAGAGATGTAATTTTATACCTGCCAGCAGGTAATCACTGAAGAGCAATGTGAAATAGAATAGTTTCCCCAACTGAGGTTACAGGAATAAGTTAGATGTATTACGGTAATAACTGATTTCCCTGGAAGGAATCAGTCAGCACACTTCACAACAGACAGTTGTTAAGCCACATACCTTTCTTCAAACAGGATTTCCTCAGGAGTATCCCACTCAAGCTACTTTCATCAGATCTGTCTGAAGAATGGATGGCAGCCTTAGAGAAGCCGAATGAGGACAAAATTGAGAGCCTGAAACAGTAAGTAATAAAAGCAACTGATTTTGGGAATCAGTTTTCTATACCAATAGACATAGGATCATAGATTTAGAGCAGCAAGGGGCTTCAGAAACCATCAAGTCCAACCTTAGGCTAGAGTATTTTATGACTTAATTTTATAAGATCATAGAGTTTTTAAAAACTGGGTAACTTGTTTACCACCCCCCAGAATATGAAAACTAGGGGGCATCCCTAAATAAAACTTTAAAGAGGTCGTTGTGAACCCAATAAAAGGAAATACAACTTTTACAAAGCAGGCAATAAATGGATAGAACTCATTATACCAAGAAATAGTTTTGAACATGAATATAAATAGACTTGATGAGGTTTTAAATAAATTAATGGATGACAAATCCATTAAAGTTTATTAAGCAAAACTAGGGATTTCTAGAGGAAACCTCTAGTCTTCTGAGTTTGAGATCACATAGAGTAAACATGCTATCTTACAAAATATCCCTCAGTGCTCCTCCCAGATACAGAATACAGAATGGAACAGTGATCTTCCCCAGAGTAGCATTCTTATGATCATCTGAACTAGAAATTATGTAGAATTAAATAAGCATATCAGTACAAGTATATTCAGTATTCAATATTGAATTTAATAATTGAATTCAATATATTCAATATTTAATTTAAGTACATCTTTCAAGGGACTGTATATTTGATTAACTAATAAAAGTTGGATCTATTAATGAAAAGATAATCTTGAAATCTAATTTTAAAACCATCAAACCCTAGGAACACACTGTGCCAATAACTGTGGACTGCATAAATATCATGTTTTCTGCACATTATTGGATGGCTAAAGTATAACTTGGATAGAATAGAAGACATTGAAGTTTTGTGGTGTGTGGTTTTTTTTTTCTTTAAAAGATCCATCTTAAGATTATCTCATTAGAAGAACTCAAAGTACTTTTCAAACATTGACCCTTTTCTGTGAGCAAGGGAAACAAGAAATGCCATCTTTCCATTTCACAAACTGAAAGACTGAGATAACAGACATAATTTATAATTCTTACTAAATACAGTTATCACCTTGATGATCTTCATGAGCACTGACTGAAAAGTTGTTTTCCCTTAGTCTATGATATGTTTGCTGTCTTTTTTTGGTGGCTGCAGTCAAAGAAATCCTATGAAAGCCAAAGATATCCTATGAAAACAAATTTTGCAGTGTAAAGAGACGAGGAACATCAGTCTCAGCTAACAGGCAGTCCATACACTTTCAGGTGTAGAACAAGACCGCAGAGCCTTGTCAAATCATAAAATCACAGACCTGGAAGGAATTTCACTTCCAGCCATGATTGAAATTACATCCGCACTAATGGTCAAGTGTGGCACTGTAATAGTCAAATGTGATAGTGTGGGTGTTTTTCTTTGTAAAGGCTTTACTCATTAGGTCTTCAAAGCCCTTGGTGAATCAGTTTCAGAGTGTGCTCAGCTAGCTGTCCCTGGACATTTCTGAATGGAAGTTTCATCTGTACACATGCATTTTTTCTTCTAATTATCCTCCTCATTGTAAAAGGAAGTGCCAGTTAGGACAAGGCAAGGAGGATCACTTGAATATTCTGCAGGCCACCATCATCAAATTTGTTTTTTTTTTTAATGTCTCTTTTACATCTTATTCTAGGGTCACAAAGAAACTACCAAGGGCCAATCTCTTGCTGCTCAAGCATTTGGTCTGCATGCTCTATGACATCAGCAAGAATTCAGATGTCAGCAAGATGGATTCAAGCAATCTTGCCATTTGTATTGGACCCAACATGCTGAACCTCAACACCGACCAAAGCCTGTCTTTTGATGCCCAGAAGGAGCTGAATAACAAGGTTTGTTCCTCCCCGATTTTGGGAACTTCCCCCTTTCTTCCTATTACTATTCCTTGCAAAAGAAAAAAAAAATTAGTATTGCTCAATTGCCCTGTTTGGGTCAAAATTATCATGAAAAGTGGAAGATTCAGCATGAATTTGTGATTTCTTCACTCTCTCGGCATTTATCATAGATCCACATACCATCTGAGAGCTTCATAACCTACCACTCAATATACATCATTATTCCAATCATGCTGTCAACCAGCAGACAAAAAACAGTAATTATTGCGTCAGTCTGACTCCCTAATATACACACGTGGCTTTTTCATTTGGGACACCACACCTTGTAGTAGCTGATTACATAACTATAGAAAAGGAAAACGGTCTAAGAAATGCAAAATGGACAATTTTTGCAAAATGATTTAAAAAAGAAGAAAATGCAGTTGTCTTTGATGAAACCAGCCCCCATAACTTTAATAGTATTGACTAGAAATTAATCAGTAGGTCTTTTGTTTCCCTGTTTGTTACTTCAAATGAATCCATGAGTACTTTACTCAGTTAACAAAAAAAAAAAAAAAATAAATAAATAAATAAAAGAAGCCGCTAAGTTCCATATCATCTGTCAACATTTGCTCTTGTGTTTTTCTCACAGATTAAGACATTGGTGGAATTCTTCATTGATAACTGCTGTGAAATATTTGGAGAAGACATCCAGGGGCACTCTCCCAGCATCACTTCTGATGACTCATTGGAGCACACTGACTGTTCAGGTACTGTCTGGATTATGTATTAACTGTCATTATAATGGAGTATATGCCTAGGCAAATGATTACAGTTGCCAAATACATTCAATAGTTATAGTATTTCCTTTTTAATAAATATTTTTATTGATTTTTTAAAGTACATCGCTATTACTTCCCAATGATTCCTCCCCACTCTATCCCCGGTAATAGAACCCAGAGACACCATATCACTGCATACCCAGCTTCTCAGTGTGATTTTTAGAAAGAGCCATCTTGGTACCACTTGAATATCCAACTTTTAATTTTGAGTATCTCTGAATCATCTTTTAAGAACTGCTTGCCTTTTTGGATACATCAGGGAAAGCTGTTAACTTCACTAAACAATGCTGAGGAGCAGCATACTATAGCTAAAACACTGGATTCATACTCAGAGGACCTGTGTTCCAAACCGAGCTCTGTCACACCCTGTGTGACCTTGGGTCCAATGGCACTTAACCTCTCTGGACTCAGTTTCCCATCTTCAAAATGAAAAGGTTAAACTAAGTGGCCTCCAACATTCCTTCCATCTCCAAAGCTATGATCCAACAACCTTCAGCTACAATATCATAGCTATAAGGCCTATCCTTCCATAACAAAGAAAAAGCTATTAGATGTAGAAATTCTAACCAAGGCAAGTTAGTAAGCAAGAAGAACCTACTATGGACCAGGCACTGTGCTAGGTTTTGTGGATGCAAAGAAAGGCAAAAATAAAACAAAACAAAACACTATCCTTGCCCTCAAGGAGCTCACAGTCTAATAACTAACAGAAATGAACCTTTCAGTGGAATGTTGTTTTCTCCTTTTGTTGCATTTCCTGACACATGCATTTCCCCTAGTATTTTTCTTTCTCTCTATCATCTCCCTCCCAAAATAGCAGGTCCCAAAAGATATAAAAGTCCATTTCTGCAAAAAGCAAATTTCTTGTTAGCCCAAACTTCCAGGAGCCCAACAGTTCTACAGGGCTATGGTTGGGATAAAAAGGGTCAGCCACAGCAATGTGTTTTTCTGAAGTGACCTTTGCAAACTGTAAAGGAAGCCTAAACGTTGTCTAATTTCTCCCTAGATATATCAACTTTGCAAAATGACTCAGCCTATGAGAGTACAGATGCTGAGGCAGAAGGCAGCAGCAGCACTGGCTCTCAAAACAAGCAGCCCCCAGACACTGAAGGACTGGTCCGTGACTTGGACAACGGGAAGCCTCAGCATGAGTCAAAACCAGGGTCTATTATCTCTTATGCTGTGTTACTAAAAAGCTCACTCAGCACTCAAGAAAGGAGGCACTCAGAGCCCAGCACGCCATCCTCGAAAGACTACCTTGAAAGCAGAATCACGAGCCAGAAACTGACTAAGAGTGAGGACAACTTCACCGTCCCCCAGGCAAGCTCCTGTTACAGGAGTCAAGAAGCCAAAGACTCACAGCCCAGGAAACAAAAGTCACTGGGTCTTCCAATAAAGGAAGGAACTTCGTGCTCAGAATCAACCGTTGGGCATTTCCCCCAAACCTCCTCCTGTGGTTCCCTGGACAGTTCCTCCGATAATTCAGTCTTTGCCAACTCACCAGTGGTTTCTCCTTCAAGTCCAAAAAGGAACTTTTTCATTAGGCATCAATCCTTTACAACAAAGGCTGCTGATGCAAACAGTAAGCCAGCCCGAGAGAGAAAAAAACACTCCATGTCATTCTCTTTTGCTACTCACAAAAAGGTGCCAAGTTGGCGCTTTCCCAGAGACCAGGGGAAGAAGGACCTCAAAAAGGAGAGCCAACACACTAGAAGAATTGTCCAGGAAAGCTGTGCCGAAGCTATGGTTAACTACCAGCCGGCTCCAGAATGTGGGGGTTCAAAGTCACGTCTCTTCTCAGCCGAAGAGGTATTCCAATTTGTGGATCAGAAAATCCCTGGAAATCCACCATCCTATGAGGAGGCAGTCCAACATTGCCACATTTCCAAAACCCTTCCCTATAGGAGCGGGACAATCCAAAGTATAAAAGACACCATGCTAAGCCAGGACTCTAGACTGCCCTCTCTTTTCCTTTTGAACTATGGTGGGCACACCAAGAATACACATGGCAGAGACTTACTCAATAGAGACAGTGCATCAGCTGTGAGTGAAACTCGGGCACAGAGTGGGGATTCCAATATCTCTGTGGAAGGGAAAGGACAAATGCCAACATCTGAGTTTTACCGGTTAAGGGTCTTGTCTGAATCCTTGCTAACAAACAAACAAGACTATCTCATGGAAAGGTGTAGTCAGCCAATGTTTGAGATTGACCAGGTCCAATATGCCAAGGAATCCTATGTTTAGGGAGCCAGGCTGTATGCCACAAAAAGCCCTCAGTGACTACTGTAAATATATGGGCTCTGTCAAAAGAACTGCTTCCAAAAACCTTCTTTCACGAAGATAAAAAATAAGCTCCTCTGGAAGTCCACATATGGTGGTCCTCAAAGAGAATGTTTACCCCCCAAAACTGTTGTTCATGTCTATATGAACTTGAGTATGTGCAATATGTAATAAATGTATAAACATAAGTAATACACTGAAGGAATAGCTACATGTTGAGTGTTTGTGTTGCATGTACATATATTATACCCAAGTTGGCACTGAACTCTCTTCTTAGTTACAATGTTTGAAAACAGAACCTGGCCTTTCCTTTGGGCGTGCCTTGCAGGAAATGCAAATCTTCCTATTTTCCTGACCATTTCATCTAGGGAAAAAAATTCATTCCCCTGTCAGAAGTTCAACCCAAATGAGTAGTTTTGTAATCACTAGTCACTTGGGAAGATGGAGAGGGCAATTCTCTAGTAAGAGGAATTCAGGATCTGAACTTTCAGTGAGCCATTAAAAACACCAAAGAAAAACCATTTTTTAAAACCTATGAAAAACAGTTAAATGGTGCCCTCTTAACCATCTCGTTAATCTCGGGGAAACTGATAGAAGGGTGTTAATATTGCTGTGGCTCCCTGATCACACTTCTGAGTTTCTTTTTATTATCATGTTGTTTCCTACTGTTGGACGTCAACATTTTGAAATTTTAAAATACTTGCTGGAGATTGTTTGAAATGTCAACGAAATGACACTAACAATAAATCACCTTCTTCATTTGAAAGCACCAAGTACTCACTCATTCTTTAGTAACAAGGTTGTGTTCTTCCCTGTGGCCGATGGAAACACTCTAAGCAAATGGGGAGAAATACTGGCCTCTGAACCTTATCTCCAGATAGAGTCACTCTGAAACCAGAACGTCAGAGCATGAGAAAAGATGCAATATGGCAAAGACATTTGTATTTGTTTAGTATTTTAAACTTTTTCAAAAAGTTTTCACACATAAATTGCCTCATTATTTTATGGGGCTTCCATGCTGGCATATCTATTGGAATCATTATGAATAATAATATCTCATATTTTTATAGCATTTTAGGTTTTACAAAGTACCTCACATACATTTTCTCATTTGATCCTCACATAAGCACTACAGATGAAAAACTGGAAATCTTAGGTGGTAAGCCCAGGATCACCAAGCCTACTAAGTATCTGAGGGGAGATTTGAATCCAAGTGTTCCTGACTCTAAGTCCAGCACTCAATCCATTAAGCCATACTGCCTCATCATGAATGCAGGGCTTGAGGGGCAGGGTTGGAAGACTCATCTTCCTGAGTTCAAACCTGGCCTCAAACACTTACTAGCTGTAAGACTTTGGGCAAGTCATTTAACCCTGTTTGCCTCAGTTTCCTCATCTGTAAAATGAGCTGGAGAAGAAAGTGGCAAACCATTCTAGTATTTTTGCAAGAGAACCCCAAATGAGGTTATGAAGACAAAGACAAAGCATAGGTGCTTATGTTCTAGGGGCCAGGGAAGAGAACACAAAATGTCACAAGGAAGTAAATACAAGGATTAAATAATTTCAAGGAGAAAGTGCTGATCAATGGAGTCATCAGGAAAAATTTTGCATACAAATGGTACCTGAAGCCAATGATTCTAAAAAGCAGAAGTGAGGAGAGAGAACATTTCAGGTATAGTGCAGGGTGTGGGGGGAAGGAGCATTTGTGCAAAGGCAGGAGCTAGAATGGCATGTAGGGAAAGCAGCTGGTAGTCCAATTTGACTTGGAACAGAGGGAAGGGTATATGAAGGGGAGAACAGGATGTAATGTTTTGAGAGGCAGCACAGCATAGTGGATAGAGAACCAACCAAGAAGTACAGAAAACATGGAGTGATTAGAGAGATAGCGGTTTCCTACACAGAAACAGGAAAGTTTGGAGGAGAGGTAGAACTAAGGTGGCAGGAGAAAAACAAATCCCTTTTAGACATGTTGGGCTTGAGATGCTTTCTGGTGCCTGGAACTGAACACAGTACTCCAGAAACAATCTATCCAGGACAGAGTTTAGTGGATCTATTACTTTTGTTCTGGACATCATGCTTCTCTTAGTGCAGTTTTATTTCCAGAATCATAACTAAGTCAGGGCAACTGAGACTTTGTCTTAGGGTACTAAAATCTAAACGATGCAAAAATTTAATGCATGGAATCCTTCAGAGCTAAGAAAGCAGTACAGTAGCTAGTTTCCTCTTCTATTAAATTTAATTTGTCTACTTATTGTATCATTTTTATGTTATGAATTATGACGTTGATTTGAGGACCCATTTTGAGCTGTGTATTTCAGGGGCATTTCATACTGTTTGCCCTGCCATGTTTCCTGAGGGTGCCAAAATGACTAGTTACGGTTCTGCTAAAATTGTCTTAGCTTGTTTGGCTATCTTACGACACTATTGACTTACATTGAACTTGTAGTCCACAAAAAAGCCCAGATTACATCTGGAGTGCTGTGTTCTGTTTAAAAAAAAAAAAAAGCTTTCCTCATCTCCACCCCTCCAAATGTTTGTTTTCCTTCAAGGTTCAGTTCAGTAGCTACCAACTCAATGATGCTTTCCTTTAACCCCTCACTTGTAACGCTCTGCATTTTTCTTGTACTAAGTTTATTTGTTTAGGTGTCATATTTTCCCAGTAGAATGGAAGCTGCTTGAGAGCAGGGTCTGTTTTTAGTTTTTTGTATCCTCACAGTCCCTAATACAATGCCTTACATACAGTGGTTACTAAATAAATGTTTATTGAATTGAATTGAATAAGCTAAGGAACATCTAAAGAAAAACAACCGGGATGGTTTCAAGATCATTCCCAGAGAGGATCCATTGAAGAAATTGAGGATATTTAAGCTGGAAAAAGATCGAGGAGGACTAGAGAGACAGAGAGAAAGAAGGAGCATCACAGCTCATAAGAACTGTCTCCAAATATTTGAAGTTCAGGATATCGAGTAGAAGAGGAATCAAATTTCCTAACAATCAGAGCCATCCAAAAAGTAGGACAGACTATCTCAGGAGATAGTAATTTATTTTCCTCTCACAGAACATTAAGCAAAGTCCAAACGATCTCTTTTCAAGGACATTACAGAGAAGATTCTTGGTCAGGTAATAGTTGGACTAGATGACCTCTAAGGTTCCTTCCAACTATAAGATTCTGTGGTTCTGTGATTCTGCAATCTCTAAGGTCCCTCCCATTCCAACATTCTATGATTCTATACTCTGTGAGCCACCTGACCTGTACAAGGAGCTTGGGTTGAAAATGTTAAAAGTATAAAATGAATCAGCAAAATTAGGTCAGGTAACAATGATGGAAGAACCTAACTTACCCACACATACATAGATTGCTGGAATAAATACTTCATTCACTGGAACAAGATGTGGAGGTAAGGTTTTTGGATAAAATAAATAAATCAATGAATATTTCTTGAGTACTCAATATTATACCCAATATAGGACACTGGAGATTAGGAGGGAGAGGATACAAAGATTCCATTCAATTCAGCAAATATTTATTGAGAAATTATCAGGTTTGAATTAGGCAAAATCTTTTACCTCATGGTGCTTCTAATCCAGTGGGAGATAAGGTACATAGACACAAAAAGCTAATTAACAATATGAGACTGTGGATGAAAACTGCCAAAAGGCTACTATAATCAAAAACTATTCTAGGAGAGACAAATAATTGCTTCCTGGTACTGGTAGCCTGAGAACCCAGAAAGAAGGAAACGTCTGACTTGGGAAGGAGGTGCGTGAATAGTGACTAGGCACTTATTTTCTCTCTTCCACTGGAACAGTAAATTTCATCAGACTTGGATGACTTTTACAAAATATAGCAAGTCAGATGTAAACTAGAAATTAAGTAGATTTTTTAAAATACCCACAGGAAGCACCATATAAGAACTTCAAAGTCAGTAGTGATGGGTTCTTTAAGGTACAACAGGAAGTCAGCTAAGGAACTGGCAAGACCATTTGATCTACTGATCCCAAAGTTGTATTCAGAGATGGAAAGGAAAGCAGAGACTGATTTTTTTTGTCTGTCTTCACTGAGGAAGACATGGACTTTTCCACTCCAAGACTGGTTTTGAAGCCAGAATTTTTGAAAGGAAATTGACAAACTCTAGCTCATCTATAAGAGGGGATCCAGGATGGTGTGAAGCCAGCAATACTGGCCAAATGCAGCACTCTTGAAGAAGCTAGAAATGTTTAGCCCGGAGGACAGAATACTTAGGAGATACGTGATAGCTTTCACCATGTACTTGAAGAGCTACTAGGCCCCCAAGGTCAGAACTAGAAGCAAGAGGTGGAAATTATAGAGAGGCATATCTCAACATGATGAAAGGAGAAGCTTCCTGACAACTGAAGCTCTCCAACAACGAAACAAGCACTCCCCACCCTCAAAGAGCTTACATAATATACTGGACTTCAAACTGAGGTCAGATCACCAATTGACAGAGATGCTGTCAGGGTTATTATTATTCAGGTTGGACGAATTGACCTCTTCTAATTCTTTGAGTCTATGATTCTTTGAGTTATTAGAGCAAATCAGATGAATTAGATTTTTTAAAACATGACTGCCGTTATGTTACATTGCATCTTAAGAATATACAATGGCTCCCTATTTCCTGCTGCATCAAATGGGTGAAGTCCAGGAGTGAAGTGAGCTTCCTGGGTGAAAAGGTTTCTAGGGCATTGTACAGAAGGTCCAGGAGAGTCAGGAGTGCAGCCTAGAGAGGAATGAATTTACTTTAGAGTTTACTTCATACACATAAATAATTTAATAATTAAATACTAAATATGTTAAATAGATTTGGTATATAAAAATATGCTAAATACATTTAGCCTTACCTCTTTCATCTATCCTCCTTTTTAATCTCAAATGTCTTTCTATCTTCCCCCATCCTCTTTTTGTCCCTACAGACTCACAGGAAAAAATGATGCCCTTTCTTTCCAAGACTAATTCTGCCACTTATTTCTTAATCATTATCTCATTGTCTTCTGCCAAGATGTGGTTCTCCAATTATTCCATCTCCCCAGGATCTCTAATATCTCTCCCTCTCCAGTGGTGTCTAATTCCCTATCCTATTTCTCTCCTCTCTTTCCCTGCCAAATTCCATTATTATTATTATTATTATTAATTGAGTAGCTTCTCTGTCTCTATAGTCTCATCACACGCTCAGTCCTTAAACCCTCTAAAACACAGTTTTTGACCCTTCCACTCAAATAGAACTGTACTTTTGAAGGTCACCAATGACTTCCTAATTTCCAAATCAGTGATTTTTTTCTTAGCCTTCACTGTCCTTTACTTTTCTTCATCACCTCATAATCATAGTCATAATCATTCTCATTTTTCAAATTCCTCTGACTTCTCTGACACCTCTCTTATCTTAGCTTTCCTCTTAACTCTGACTGATCTCTTTCTCCTTCACTGCATCTTATATCCCATCTCCTAAATATGTGTCCATGAAGGCTCTGTCCATGGAATCCCACTCCTCTCTCTCTGTTCCATTTTCCCTCAGACAACTCTCATATCTTCAACTATCACATCTATCTCTATGCAGACTGACTGAATGAAAGAGCATTTATTAAGTGCCTACTACATGCAAAGCATTGGCCAACAGCTGGGAATACATGTGAAAAAACAAATACCGTTCTTGTCCTTATGGAGCTTAGAGTCTAACGCAGGAAACAGCATACATAAGGGAGTGAAGACCAGAGAGGGTTATTTTGGTTTCAAAAGTTACAGGAATGGTTAGTGGAGCCATAACAAGGTAGATTAATACATCCCATCCAGTAGCAATGACAGTATTGATTTGATTATGATTCCAGAACTGGAAGGAGGGAAAGGAGGAGGGTACTCACCAGGTCTCACCAGAGCCGAAGGGCAAGAGTCCCAGAGGTGAAACAGTTAATTCCTTTATGTCATAGTTTTTGGTAGTAACAAGGAAACAGATCAGAAATCTCCAGTCTTGATCTTTCTCCTAAACATTTCTTCAAATCCCTTGTAGGCAAATCCACTTGGATGTCATACGATGTTACCTCAAACTTACATATCTTAAATCTCATTCATCATCCTCTCTCTCCATCCCCCTCAAACTTTTTCCTCCTCTTGACATTTTATTTCTATTAATGTTATCATTCTCCTTGTCACCCAGGCTCAGCATATCAAAATTATCTTTGACCTCTCCGTTATATAATCAGCCAGAAGCATCTATTCATTTTTCTTCTCTGATTCATTTTACTTCAATATCTGTCTGTCAATTACCGCTGAAATTATCTTAATTCAAACCCTAATTTTTCCTCATACCTGGACAACTAAAACATTATCATAGTTTACCGCCATACTATCCCCTCCTAATCTATACTACATACCATCATTAGATTCATATTTTGGTCTGTCTTAGATTCCATTGGCACCTTGGGGGACATTCATGGTTAGTAGGCATGACCTAGTTGAAGAACCAGCAAAAGAAAACTGAGAAGGGCCAGTTAGACAGGTAGAAGAAGAGCCAGGAGAGAGTCAAATCACAAAAACCTAATGAGAAGGAAGTATCCAGGAGGACAGGGTTATCAGCCTTGCCAAATGCTATAAAGTGGTAAAGAAGGATCAGAATTGAGAAAAGGCCACTAGATTTGGAAATCAAGAGATGATCAGTAACTTTGGAGGAGGTGGTTTCAGTTAAATAATGGAACCAAAAGCCAGTCTACAGAGAATTTAGAAGAGATTGAGAGGAGAAGTAGAGGTACTGATTGTAGATGGCTTTCCCAAGGAGTTTAGCCATAGTGGGAAGCAAACATATAGGATGATAGCTAGTGGGAATGGTAGAATCAAATGAAGATTTGGCTTTTGTTTTGTAAATATAGGAGAAAAATGAGTGTGTTTATAGGTGGCAGTAGATTGAGGGAGACTGAAGATGAAAGAGTGAGCATAATATAAGGAGGGGCAATATGTTGAAAAAGCCAGGAGGAATTAGGATCAAGAATACAAACAGGACCTGTTTGGGCAGAGAGAAGGGCTGCCTCTCTATCCAAGACAGGAGAGAGGGAGATAATGGAGGAGCATATCTGAGTAATGTGAGATGAAGAAAAAGTAAGAAAGGGAACTCTTGGCAAATGGCCTTGACTTTTCAGTGATGAAAGTGAAAGGGGTTTCAGGCTGAGAAAATTCAGGGAGGGGTGTTATAGGAAGTTGGAGAAGAATCAATTAATGAGGAATAGTACAACAGTGCATCAGCTTATCTTCTCACAACCCCTCCTATGCTGATTGTTCCCATTTTTATCATGCTTGTAATTTTGCAAGGTATGACATGAAATCTCAGAGTAGTTTGAATCTACATGCATCTTATTATTTCATTGATGTTTTTTATATTGATTAGAATCACAAGATTTATGCTTGACAAACAACAACTAGTCTGACCACTACCCTCCTTCTATCATTTTAGAGGCTTTGATCTGGAAAGGTAAGTGATTCTCAGTTTTACAGCATAATCTGGAAAATGCTGGTATTGAAGAGACAGGTCTTTGGAGCAATGAGTAGCTTGAGATTATTAAAAACACAATGTATTTTTCCAAATTGTTTTAACCGGATCAGTTTCTCCTCCTGAAAACTGGACCCATCTTATTGTCCAAAGGTTGTGCCTAGCTATGACATTCACATTGACAGACCAACTCAATGAGTTGAATATTTAGAATCTGAGTCAGGAAGCCAGTCTAAGTGAAACAGCAAGGAACCCTGAGGTAGAAATAAGGGGCAACATATGCCAAGTACAAC
This sequence comes from Vombatus ursinus, assembly GCF_900497805.2. NCBI lineage: Eukaryota > Metazoa > Chordata > Mammalia > Diprotodontia > Vombatidae > Vombatus > Vombatus ursinus. Next base: position 21,785,793 of record NW_020954953.1, on the reverse strand, counting down.
CCACTACCACTATATAACAATCATCTTTTCTGAGACCCTAATGTTTATGAGCCCACCAGCATTGGGAAGAGCAGTGACCCACCCCCTGCCCCAAGACCCGCTTTCACTTCCAAGAGCCATCACTGAAGGGAGAAATAATTGTGACATGGAGAGCCCACCTTCTTCATCACCACCAATAACATCTGCTGACCAGCTGCCACTAGGCAAATAGACACAAGAGCCCTGGAAGGACACTACCTCCCACTCCTGACTATCGGTTCTGTTTCCACCCTAGCTCTCACAGCCGTCATTCCAGGAGCTTCTGCTGCAGAGAAAAAGTCAGCCATCCCTACCAATTACCAATCAACTGCCACCCACAGGGTGGGCAAGCCAACCTAGCCAAAGCAATAAAGTACCCCGAGAGAGAGACAGGAGGCAGTATGGGGCAGGCAAGTCAAACAACTACCACTATTGACTACCATCTCTCCTGAAACCTTCATGGAAGAGACAGCCCAGAACTCTGAATCCAAGAACTTTGGGAATTGCAACGCTTCCAGTTCTGGATCCTTATCCATCATCTTGAGAAATTGTTGTCCATCTTTTGTTTTTGAAGAGGACCAATGACATCACAGGGTGATGTCTTAACCTGCACATGAATTGGAGTTAAGTGAGGCAGGTTGCACAAAGTTATCAGCCTCATTCTCTCTTCCAAAGTCATTAAAGTCCAGTGGCAAGACAAAAGTCAAGATGATTGCCAACGGCCCAGCATGCAATGGATGACCTTCGCATCGTCAATGTCTGGCCAAACTCTAAGCACTCATAGCACCTGCTTCAGCTGCCTTCATAGCCCTTGGAACAAATTGTTGTCATCCAACCATTCCACAAGGGGGGCAGGGATGGTCTTCATATGCTGAAGGGACACATTCTCCTAACTCACTGATAGATTTGAGGTCTGTTGGTTACCCAGCACCTGATTTACCAGAGTGTGGCCACTCACTCGCTACAGTTTCCTGCAGCCACAGATGAGAGTTGAGTGACAGGTGGACACCAAAGGTGGATGAGCAGCCCTGAAAAGGGGCTCAGTAAGACTCCACCCCAGACGTTCTAATCCTCCATGAACCTCTGTGGAGATACAGCCTGGAAACTGCTCCTGCAGGTGCTTTAGCCACAGCAACTAAACTTAGAAAACAAAGTTTTTGCCACTAAGGTCCTTGGCCTAGTCAAATTGTTCAGCATCAGAAATTGATAGGATTTTATCAGCAGAAATGACATTAAAGAAGAGGCATAAATAATCTGCTTTGCCACTGAACCCAAAGGACCACGGGACCTTTCCATCCGATCTGCATTTGTCGTCTCCCTATCAGGATGTGAGCTCCTTAAGAGCAGGGACTGTCTTACATTTCTACTTGTATTCTCAGATCTTAGTACAGTGCTTTGCATATAGTAAGAACTTAATAAATGCTTGGCAATGTCTCTTTTCCAATTTATTTATTTTTCCAGGATGAAGAGTTAGACTGATCTCTTTCACAGCACTATAATATGAAAATAATATAAGAATATTATATTAAGAATAATTATATATATCTTGATATATATACTTGATATATCATGAATAACTATATATAATATATAATTACATTAATAAAATAAGAATATAAGAATAATAGTGACTAGATTTTTCAGTGTTTCTGGACTTAATACTCTTTATAAAACACCATTTGTAAAGAGTAGCATTTGGAGACTCTTACCACCAATAAGAAATCCTGATTTGGTTTTGGATTTTGAACAAAATATCTTCTGTAACATTGGCAAGCATACTCTGAAAATACGTGTCATCTTGTTTTAATACTCAGTAACTATTTGAACAAAATTATCTCTAGAATCAAATATATCATGGAACCTATCATAATTTTAACGAGTACATGGGAGATACATTGTCTAGGGGTAGGCCTTCAAGACTGCACTTTCTTCAGTAAAGGCAAATATATGCCTTTTTAAAGACAATAAATAATAAATATAATGGGATCTTCTCTTCTCTATAGAGTCCTTGTATCAGAGGCTTCCACCCAACATGCAAGGCCCAGATACACTTTGGTGACTTTCTTATTCCTTGTGTTCATTGCTCCTACCTCAATAATCTGGGAGAAGCTTCTTAACCTGACATCCTTCGCCCCCAAGGGTAGTCAGTCACATAATCCCTTCCAAAGCACATAGGATCTCAAGGACCAAAATACAAGCAGTTTCATTCAGAAGTCATTCAAAACAGGACTCATCCCTATTACTGACCTGTAAGCAGGAAGAAAAAATTGGTTCAGATCTCATTTGGGAAATTTCACAACGCTTTAAATCAGGCTTACACAGCCTGTGACCTGTGCATCTTTTGCAGGCTGCCCAAAATCCTTTGGCATGCCACAAGCAGCCCGCGGGCTGCAGATTGTGCAGGGCTGCTTTAAATGATACTCAGCTGAAATGGCACAGTGGATAGAGCACCGGCTCTGGAGTCAGGAAGATCTGAGTTCAAATCTGGCCTCAGATACTTGACGCTTACTAGCTGTGTGACCCTAGGCAAGTCACTTAACCCCATTGCTTAGCCAAAAATAAAAGAAAGGGAGGGGCAGTTAGGTGGCACAGTGGATAGAGCACCAGAACTGAAGTCAGGAAGACCTGAGTTCAAATCCAGTCTCAGATACATATCACTGACTAATTGTGTGACTCTGGGCAAGTCACTTAACTCCAACTGCCTCACCAAAAAATAAATAAATAAATAAATGATAAATAATACCAAACTGATCCGTAAAGTAAAAACTCACCTTTTTCATGGACATATTCTCTTAATTGTTCTACAAATCTACTGATTATGGAATATTATAATCTAGGAAAAATCAAACCGCAAGCGACCAAAAGGTTAGTAATAATAATAATAATAGCAATAACAATAGCATGTACACAGTTGCTTTAAGAGTGCTTGACAAATATTACGTCTTTTTTAACCTCACAACAACCTTGGGAGGCAAGTAATATTATTATCCCCATTTTACAGATGAGGAAACTAAGGCAGAAAGAGGTTAAGAGATTTGCCCAGGGTCATACAGCTAGTAATTGCCTGAGGCAAGATCTGAACTCAGGTCTTCCTGAATCCAGAGCCAGGACTCCATCCATTGTGTCACCCTAGCTACCACTAGAAAGATGGGAATTAGAAAGAAACTAGACACATTACTTGTGTATGAGATGCCTACTATGTGAGAAGTGGCATAAAAGATATCAGCACAGACATGTATGTCCAAAAATGCAGTTGGGTTGGTAAACGCTAGGAATGATAGCTGGTTAACCCAAGTGTTGAACTGATACCTTTGAAGTGACAAAAAAAAAAAAATGAAGGAAAGAATCCAGGGTACTGAGTGAATGCATTTTGATGGATTTACGCAAGGATATGAGAATTGCCCAATGTGAAAAAACATTAATAGGCTCCCATTCAAACCCTTAGAGTGTGCTTTCCATTCAGGATGTACTTCAGTACCAACAACTATATGGTAGAAGGGTATCCACTGAGATCACAGCTTCTTTGAAGCAAATAAAAGTAAAACATGAAAAGGAAAAACTCACTTGCCTACATACAAGAGACATTTGTAGTCTCTTGGGGCAGGGAAAGGGTATCTCGTTCTTTCTATTCATTCTCTTCTGCTTTCAAACATGCCTAGATCTTCCCTAGTCTTTAAAAACTTACTTGACCCCATCAGGCCCTCAAGGTTTTGCTCTATATCATCCTTTTCACAGCCAAATGCCTAGAAAAAAAAAAGCTGCCTACTCTTACTGCTTCCACTTTCTAACATCCCATTCATTTCTCGATCCATTGCAAATCTAGCTTCTGACCTCATCACCCAAATGAAACTTCTCCCTCCGATGATCTTTAATTACTAAATCCAAATGTCTTTTCTCAATCCTCTTTCCTCTTGACACTATTGAAAACCTGCTCCTTGCAGATACTTCCTTTTCTCTGGGTTTTTGTGATACTGCTATCTTGGTTCTCTTCTTACCTGTCTGACCACTGCTTCTCTTCTTCCTTTGCTGGATCATCTTCCATTTCCCACCTACTGAGGGTACTGTCCTGGACTGTATCTTGGGCTCTAATGATCTCATCAACTCCTATGGTTTCAACCACCATCTTTATTCAGATGATTCCCAGATCTATATATCCAGTCCTAGTCACTCTCCTGAGTTCCAAATCTGTATCACCAACTGCCTTTTAGACAACTCTAGGCACCTCAAACTCAACATGTTCAAAGAAGAGTTCATTATCTTTAATCCCCAAACCATTCCCTCTTCCTAACTTCCTTATTGCTGAGGGTACTCTATCCTTTAAGCTGCCCAGATTTATAACCTCAGACTCTTCCTCAGCTCTTCCCTATTCCTCACATTTCATATTCGATCAATTGCCAGGTCTTATTGATTCTACCCCCAGGATACCTTTCCTGCTTTTCATCCTTCCTTTGTCCTTTCCTCCATCTCTCCTTTCTTTCTCCCTTCTTTCCTCCCTCCCTTCCTTCCTTTCTCTTTCTTCCTTCTTCTCCCCTTTCCTTCCTTCTAGGTCTCTCTACCTTATTCAGACTAGAAATGCAGGGACTATTCACAGGCCATCCTGAATAGCACAGAAGTTTTGACCTGCTCTGCTTCCAGTCAGGGTCAGTTTTTCCCCCTCTAGGCAGCCTGGTGCATCCCTATTCCCAGGAGCTCTCCATATTGATGCTGGACTTGGTGACAACACCTGATCAGCTTAGCCCACTGAAGCTCAAAACTCCCAGATCCAAGAGATCTGCCAAGAGATCTCAGATTACCTGACAAAAGGGATGATGGGTGCCAGCCACCATACTAGGTGAATTGCTAATTACTTTATGAAATTATGAAATGGGGCAGGCATGCCTGGTTCTTTGGATACTCACAGGGAAAGACCATGATGGCAGTGGGAAGTGAAGATTCCATCACTTTAATAAGGCACATAAGGGGAAACAAGGTAGCACAGTGGATAGAATGCCAGCCCTAGAGTCAGGAGGACCTGAATTCAAATCTGGCCTCAGACACTTATTGTTGTGTGACCCTGAGCACGTCATTCAACCCCTATTGCCTCCAGAAGAGAACGAAGGAAAGAAGGAAAGAAGGAAGGAAGGAAGGGAAGGCACAGAGGATGCAGGAGAGAACAGGTACAGAAAGTACAGAGACAAAGATGTTCAAGGGGAAAGAGGAGTGAATGCAGAGGCAGATGGTGTGGGGACAGAGATGGGTTAATAGTGGGAGGCAAATCACAGAGTCACAGAGAGAAACTCATACCCAGATGGAGATGGAAGAGGCCTGTGGGGAGCAGGGAGACAGGAGTTTGAAGTCTCATTTTTATTGTTTTTTTGTGGGGGACATACTAACTCATCTGATCTACTTTGGATTTAGTTCATTAACATTCAAATTGTCTCAAAGTTGTCAGTAAAACATTAAAGTTAACATATCCACATCACCTCCAAGTTAACAGCAGCATTTGTTCTGCTGGTCTTACTGAGGATGCCTGGAACTCATCTAGATTATATGTATTATAGAAGCAAAAGGCCTTGACAGCAATGGATTCCCCTGATTTAGAACCTATTTTCAGGATATGAGTTACCATTAATACATTATACGATTTGCAAATTATGCTTCTTTGATTTTTGGCCATCTATACATGACTTCTATGTTCCCCTTTGTAATCTTACTTACAGTCGTTGCCACTTTACACTGACTACTTATAAATTTGCTATACTGACTAGAAGTATTTGTGGGGGGGGGTATTCAAAGAGCCAGAACAAGATACAATTTTAATACACCAGGTCAGAATATCTTTTACAACTTTCTCTACTCATACAGCCACCACTCTAGCTATGGTCTTCATCCCCTCTTACCTGTATTTTTGAAACAGCAACTAATCTCCCTGTCCCCTGGCACTCCTGTCTGACATCCTTTCTCTACATAGCTGCCAAATTGATATCCTATAATACAAGTCTGACCATGTCACTCTCTTGCTCAACAAAATCCAAAGGCTTCCTCTTGCCTTTAGAATACAATAAAAATGCCTCTCTTTGGTTTCTGAAATCCTTCACAATCTTGGCTCTAGCATACTTTTTTTTAAAATTCACTTTTGTTTTTTTTAATCAACAAAAATTTCTGGTCTCTCTCTTCTATTTCCCCTTCCCCCCTTCCCACCTGTCATTGAGAAAAAAGAAAAACAAAACTCCTGTTATGAACATATAAAGTCAAGCAAAACAAATTCCTGTATTGGCCATATCCAAGAAAAAGATGTCTCAATCTTTGAATCCATCACCTCTCAAGAAGTGGGTAGATCAGGGCAGCTAGGTGGCACAGTGGATAGAGCACCAGCCCTGAAGTCAGGAGGACCTGAGTTCAAATCCAACCTCAGACCAAACACTTGACACTTACCAGCTGTGTGACCTTGGGCAAGTCACTCAATCCTGTTTGCCTCAGTTTCCTCATCTGTAAAATGAGCTGGAAAAGGAAATGTCAAACTAGTCCAGCATCTCTGCTAAGAAAACCCTGGATGGGGTCATAGAAAGGCAGACACAACTGAAAAACGACTGAACAAAACCAATAAAATTTCTATTTGAGTTTTGATGCTGCTGAACTAAGTAAATCAACTATCTCCCGATACTTAACTGATGACTACTTAATGTGTTACCCCTTCCAGATTACAGAATGTCTTAATTAGCTGGTTTCTCCTTAAGACAGACCTTTAAAAATTCCATTAGTAATGGATTCTCTCAAGTATGGAAGATATTTTTAGTAGGATGGGTCTTTCAGTATCTCTCAGATCTCAACATGTTTATGCCAACATATTTGCGGAATAAAAGGACAAATCTCACCAAGTATGAAAACAATAAAAATACATATAAGTATTAATGCATATTCACATTCATCTCATAATCCTTGTTACAATTCCTCAACTTTTTAGATTTTTTTGCTCTTATTATGTAACAATATAAGGAATATAATTTGAATTACTTTCAAAATTCTATAGCTTTGAAATAGCCACCTGATCGGAATTTATTATGGAATTAACTCCATCCTTTCCTTTGAAAGAACTCAAATCCAAAAAAAACCCCTAACTTAATAATTATTTTTATTCCAAACCATAAAATTTTCATCATCAATATTATGTGTGAACAATAATGGTTAGCACAGTGCCTAGGCACATAGTAGATGATTAATAAATGCTTATTGACAATGGTTTCACAATGGACTGACAATGGTAATGTAGAAACATTTTGCCCTAGGTGAAGATAAACTTTAGAACTTTTTATTCTCAAGTTTCCCATGTCTAAAAGCATCCATACAGAAGTTCAACTTCATTTTTGCACAGTGTCAAATACAGTTTTTTAAATTCATTATATATAATTTTCAAAAACATGCAACTGACATGTAATTCCTTTAATGTAAGTAATTATAATCTACTTGGGAATCTAGGGCTTTATTCATGTCTTGGTAACACTGTCAGATGGAATTATTTAACATGATTTAAAAATATCTAAGATAATGATTTGATGTTTGAGTTTGAAGAAGTCCCTTGGAATGATGATCTTTTTTATTGTACTCAACTCTTCACACTAGGTATCCATCTAATATACAACATATAATTTCACTACGAGGTGACAAGAAGGTGGTCTAATGAAGGGAAGGGAAAAGTAATTTTCAAGAAACAGTTTTATGAAACAGAAAACATCTAGATGAAAAATTTCTTAAGGAATTTCCTGAAGAAATTCTAAAAGGAACAGCTTCTTTGGGCATAATTCTAGATTGTTCATCAGCAATACCACTACTTGATCTATTTCCAAAGATGATCAGGGGAAAAAGAAAAGAACCTATACGTTATAAAATACTTCTAGCAGCTCTCTTTGTGGTGGCAAAGAACTGGAAGTTGCCAGGATGTCCCATTATTGGGGGATGGTTGAACAAGTTGTGGTATATGATTGTGATGGAATACTACTGTGCTATAAGAAATGATGAGCTCATTAATTTTAGAAAAACACAGCTATATTTGCACACAATAATGAAGAGTGAAATGAGCAGAACTAAGAGAACATTGTATACAGTAATAGCAATATTGTTTTAAGAACAACTTTAGTCAGTAAGTAATTTTAACTATCGTAAATACCCAAATTAACTACAAAGGACCTATGAAAGAAAATGCTATCTGCATCCGGAGGAAGAACAGATAAACAGATGTATAGAATGATTTTACATGTGTGTGTGTGTGTGTGTGTGTGTGTGTGTGTGTGTGTGTAATGGTAGCCATGTTGGGAAGGGGAGAAAAAAAGAAAAAAAAGAAATTTCCAGGAAATAGCAAGTTGTACATAATAGATCTGCAGTTTCATGTGCAGTCATCTTTTTTTTATTCTACTGTTATGAAAATGCATGTTTTACTTCATAAATAAAAATAAGGTAAATAATTTTTAAAAAGGAACAAACTCAATATATTGCATGTATTTTTGGAACCCCTTTGAAATTTACTATAAAATTTGACTTGGAATTGAGGATTTGGGATCTTGAAACTGGAAGACCTGAGTGCAAGTCACTACTCTGCTCATTACTGGCCATGGTATGATCTTGGGCAAGTTACTAAACCTCTCTGGTAGAGCTGTAACTAACAACTTTTGTGCTATTGGGACAAATCATGCACCTAAAGCAACAAGAAAGGCACCCACAAATGCTTCAGGGGAGGGAGGATCAATGAAGAGCCTACTTGGGGTTCTGAAGCAGTATCTTTCTATTTTAAGTAACTGTTCTTGCTAACTATATGTTAAGCTTAGTTGTTTCCACCATAATGATGGTCTAAAATTCAATTCAATTTGACCAACCTACATTAAGTGATTAAGTGTCTACTCAATGTCAGGTCCTGTGTTAGGCACTGAGGATACAAAAATAAAAATTAAAATTGTCCCTGCCCTCATGGAGCTTACATTCTTTTGGGAGATAGGGATGGAAGGAGAACAATATATACATAGATGGATAATAAAAAATAAATACAAAAGAGAGAGGTGTATTTGTTCCTCCTATACTTACAGCTCTGATCTCCAATCTCATTTTTCTCATCTATAAAATGGAGGAGGGAGAGTTTGAACTATATGATCTCCAAGGCCTCTCTGAATCTATCTGGCTGTGAAGATTTAAGTTAGCTACTGAAGAATGTTGTTTGGTGATTGGAACAACTGATAGGAAGTCACAAGTCCAAAATATTCTATCAAAATCTCCCCATTAAGGGCGGAGCCAAGATGGCAGAGTAAAAGCAGTGATTTGCTTGAGCTCTCCCCCAAACCCCTCCAAATGCCTATAAAAAATGGCTCTAAACAAAATCTCCCCATTACACATGGTATAAATGACTTCACCTTTTGGTTTCAATATTGATTTTTACCATTCCTAAATAATGAATACTTTTTCTAATTTAGGGAAGCGAAAAGCAAATGAACTCCAGAAAATGGTGAAGGCTTTTTCAATGTTCAAAACTGGACATAGGATCACAGACAAGGAACTGGAAGGAACCTTTGAAGTCAGCTAGGCCATTCCCTCCATTTTATAAATGAAGGAACTGAGGCCTTGAGAGATGAAGTAATTTGCCCAAGGGTCACATAGGTGATAAGTGGCAGAGGCAAGATGTACCTGAAGCCTTTGTGTGAAATGTTAACATGACAACTGTGAATTTAGAATGCACAAGGTCTTTCTCAGTCACTTTTTTCCCTTCCGTCTCCTTCCCCTCTCCATCCCTGTCTTTCATGAATTGCAGCCTGACCTAATGGAAAGAGTACAAGGCCACTCAAGAAGGGTTTGCACAGTAGTCAAAGCTCTACAACTAATGATCCTCGTGCCCTTTGGAGCAAGTCATCTGTGCCCTTTTTGCTTCTGCTTCCCTTATAAGATGGGGATGATACGGATCCCTAACTGCATTACTGGGTTGTTGTGAGGGTAAAATGGAAATTAACTGGTGAGCATTAAAGACATGATTATCACCAACGTTCTGCATTCTCTCTGCATAATCAGGTCAACTTGAAAAGGAACAGATGTGACCCACTCTAACGAGAATCAAGCTTCCAACGCAAGCACCTTGCAGTCTCTAGTTCAACCTTACGTTTTTACTGTAGCTGTAAGATAAAGAAGCAGCCAGAAGGATACCAAGATGGAAGGTAGAGCTAAGAGTGGCTGTTGGGAGCCAGATCTCCCCTATAGGAAATACTCATCAGAAGTAGGGAGAGTTACAGGAGACGCTAAGGAGGAAACTTTTCACCCTTTTACTCTATTGAAGTATCAGGATCACAGGACATAATAAATCATAAAATCTGAGGGTCAGAAAGGACCTCTGAGGCCATACAGTCCAACCCATATTTGACTAGGAATCTCCTCTACAACATCCCTGACAAACATTCATTTAAACGTCTTAAATGTTATGTAATATAAGATAATTTAAGAGTTTTTAAAGCAGTTAAATATAGTGTAGTTTCATATTAAACATTTTAAGTAGTCTATCTTAATCAATTTATTTTTTAGTTGGGGTGGGGGCGGTTGTTCCTTACATTCCATATTTGAGTTATGTCAACGGATCTGTAATCTCACTTATGTAGATACTCCTCTCAGCAGTACAAATCACAACTCATCCATACCTCTCATCTCTTGTTATTCTTGTCTATGTTCTCCCATAAATCCCCACAGACCAGGGATTCTTAACCTAGGGTCTGTGAACTTGTTGGTTAAGCTTTTAAAAATATTTTACAATAATATTTCAATATAGTTAGTTTCTTTGATAATCCTATATATTTTATTTTATGTATTTAAAAAATATTCTGAGAGGGGGTCCGTAGGCTTCACCAGACTGCCAAAGGGTCCATGAAATAAAAAAAAGGTTAAGAATCTCTGCAATTGAGGATCTACCAAATTCACTAGACATCTCTCCCTAGATCTTTTAACTTTGTTTAGGTGTCGGTGAAGCAACAACATAATCTATGAAGAATCAAAACTACATATAATCCAATGGAAAATGGAGAGACATGATGGATGAACATAAGTAGGCTGTAGGATATTTCCAACAATGACTGGCATGCAAGAAATGACATTCAGAGCTATCATCAAGGAAATACACAAATGGAAGAGGAGGGAGGGTGGTCATATAGCAAAATTAAGAGAACAGAACTCACAAACATGAAATAAACAGGACAAGAAAGTATATAATCGAGTGCAATTGTGTGGAACCTACCATGAGTACTGTAGGAGTTCAAAGAAGGGAATAAATAGTCAAGAAAGGCTTCAGAGCAGGCATGAGATAAGCTTTACTTCTCAAATAGGTAAGAATTCAATTAGGAAAGGGTTAGGCACAGGCATAGGAAAGAATATGGTGTGGAAGACGGGCATGAAACATTAACAGCTTGACTGAAACAGAGAGCACATTCTGGGGAGTCCTAAAAGGAAATCTTGCGACCAGAATACTAGAATAAATCCAGTGCTGCAACAGGTAAAAATGAGTGATTGAAAACAGCTGAGGTCAGTGACAAAGAAAGCAATCTTTATGTGTGTGGTGTTTTGTTTGTTTCATTGGTTTGTAAGTGTGTTTTCTGTATCAATTTTTCATTATCTTATGGTTAGCAGTAAATTGGTGTTGTTTTATAGCTATGTTTTCCTAGGATAAATATAATTAATTGAATGCAATAACTATTCTTTCTCAACAATGTCCTGAGTTGACATGCTTCTGTGAACCATGCAGCCAACCTTAAGACACCACAATTCACCAGGAAAACACATAGTACCTAATTAGAATGAATTACACTCTACCAAAAAATTTGCAAGCCCAAACCCCTCCACTAAATGAAAATATCACTTTATAATTATTTAGTGGCTTTTTTTCTTCCCATCCTCATTAAGTTTACTACTGTTAAGTATAAAGGAAATTCCACTGGTCCTTGAAAGGTAGGGAGTTTCTCTGCCTAATGAACATTATAGAATCCCATACTATGAGAAAGCATGAATAGGTTATAATCTGCCCTGGTGGAGGAAGAGAATACATGACATCACAGATGCATCAAAGTATCAAAGGATTAATAGTTCATTTAATTATGTTTACCATCAACTAAAATTTCATAATTAGGCATTTGGCCAATTTTCTTTTTTTTATTTTTCAAATTCAAAAATAGTTCCCAAAGTACAAGCTGGCCTCAACACAACAGGTAGTTATTTCTTAAGGATTTTGATATGTAGTTACTGGCATTCATAAAGTTACCATCATGAAAGTGATATTTAAACAAGCTAATTGAGCCACCATATAAAATTCAACATTCCATTTATGTCATGACTGTACATCTGAAATATCCCAAGATTCAGCTCAAACGCCACCTTCTGCAGGAAGCCTTTCGCAGTCCCCCAACTGCTAATGCCTTCCATCTGTCTTGCATGTATCTTGCATGTACCTAGTTAGTTTCATGTTGTCTCCCCAATTAAACTAAAAGCTCTTCGAGGTCCAGTGTTTCTGTCTTTCTTTGTATCCTTAGCACTGAGTACAGTGCTTGGTACATTAATAAGCTCTTAATAAAAGCTATCAGGGTCAACAACATGTACACAAAAAAAGGTAAACAGAATAAATACAAAGTGATATAGTGAGTGGGAAGGCATTAAATGCAGGTGGCTGCTGGTCTCCAGTACCTGCCCTCCAGTCTATATTATATTCAACTGGTAGAATATTCTTCCTCAAAATACTTTGTTCATCATGTCATTTGAGAAATTTCAGTGGTTTCCAACTGATATGGAATGGCTTTCCTACTGATAAACTTTTCAAAACCAACTCTTCGGCTTGGCCTTCAAAGTCCTGACCACCTGACTTCTCATCTGTTCCATGAAATCCCATTTACTGTATTTCTCTAACTTGGGCTCACCAGTTCAGAGAAGGAAATGTGTTTGTTGTTTCCCACAACAGATTTGTTTTCAGCTCCTTGACTCTGTACATCCGGGCAAGTCACTTAACTTCTCATTGCCCAAGGCAATTCTCTAAAACTGTAAATTGCCAGAGTTGCTAACCTTCTTCCCCCAGGATATCCCTAAGTTGATGAAATAACGGGTCCAGCCCCTAATTGTTTACATTTATGTCTTTTTTCCCCCATGCTGTAGAGCCAGGGGAGGCCTTGTAAAGTCCTTAGCACAATGACTGGCATAAAATAGATATTTAAAAAATGACTGTTACCTCCTTCCCTTTCATAGTGTCTATAGCAGAGCTCAGCAGAATAGATAATCAAGATTGTAAATGTAGGCTGGATGCAGGGGTGTTGTGAGGTTCAAATAACAGATGCAAAGCATTTTGCAAATGCATTCCTGTTTCACTCAGTCAGTATTTATATATCAATATAGCAATGTGCCAGTAAATGTTTAACAAACAGCCTTCCAGTGGGGAACAATGTGCATGCACACACTTTTAAATTAACCTGCAATTATTAACACTTTCTTAAGTCCAAATAATCAGCAAAACAATAAAATTAAACCCTGGTTTACAGCAATTGCTGATTTCTGATGTGTAAATGCTCACACTGAAAATTTAACAATTGCTTTTCGAAGCCAGTTAGAGCTAGCTTCAGCACACCCAAGGCTGAACGATTGCTATTAGACCCCACAGATTGAGGTTCTTTTGCTAGGGGGAAGCACTCCTTCCTGTTTATCATGTAAGTTTTATAGACCTGATAAAAAAACAAAACAAAACAAAACAAAACAAAACAAAAAAAACAAAACTGAATACTCAGCACCTTAAAGTCTTTTTGTGTTTCAAAGATAAAAGCAAACAAACATGTGGACTCAAATACAGTCACACAAAACTGGAAATCTTATAAATATGGTATGGAGAAAATATTATTTAGGTATTACTGAGAACTACTCATTCCTATTGTTTCTATGGTACCAGAAAGAGGAATGCAATAAATCCAGGAAGAAATGGCAGCTGAGTAACTTCATCACAGGAGGAGTTTCAAAACAGCTTTATTCCACTCATTCCTGAAAACATTCAGTTGTTTTCAGATCTTTTGCTAGACCATTTCACATTTTAAGATTTGAAAAGCATTAGGTATTTGTTTCCCTTACAGGAAATTTCCATCAATTGACTTTTACATTTTAATTTATTTTTAAAAAATTTAATCATGTTGAATACTTCTGAGGAACACTGTAACCTCTGTAAGTTTCTCGCATTCTGACTCCTAGTTATGTTCTGACTAGAAAGAATCTGAGCTGGGACTTCCACTAGAGTGAGTCACTATAACATTTTCTATTAAGAGGAAATATTCAGTATAGCTTCAAAGGGCTAGCAAAATCACACATGCAAAAGCTATCTGTGCAAATATGTTTACAGCAGCATTATGGGTAATCTTCCCAAATTGGAAACAACCTATATGCCCAATAATAGGGAAATGCGTTAAATACTGGTAGCTAGGTCTCGTGGTACATACCTATAATCCCAACTAATCAAAAGGTAAAAAGAATGCTAGATCTCTTGAGTTCAGGAGTTCTGAGCAGAAGTGGACTATGCCTACTGGGTGGCCATAAGTTTGGCATGAATATAGTGAGCCGCAGGAGAAGGGGAGATCAACAGGTTGCCTAAGGTGGCGACTGGCCCAGAGAAGAAACCCAGCAAATCAAAGCTCCCATGCAATCAGGGGGAGATCAGGTCAATGAGTGGCCTCTGCACTTACAGCCTGGGGAAGAGAGGAAAACCTGGTCATTTAGAGATAGACAAACTGATGGAAGAACAAGCAAACAAATAGATATATTGCAGAACATTAATGTAATAGAATATATTACTACAATGCAATTGAGACCAACAAGTTTGAGGAACACAAAAAAATCTAGAAAGACATTTACAAAATAATGCCAAGAGGGAAAAAAAAAGCAGAACCAGAATAACAGAGCACACAATGACTCTGACCCTCGAAGAGGAAAAATGAATGAGAAGAAATTGACAAAGAATCCTGATGAGGAACTAAAGGAGAGTGATTGAAAAATTGTTAGGACGCTTCATTTGTTGGAATTAATTGAAATGTAAATAGTCACTAAGCAAGCTTAGCTGGTTGTGAAAATGTTTAATATCAAATCATTAATAAAATATTTAATCATTTTTTAAAAAACATATCCAGTGAAGAGCAACTCTGCTTTTAATTCCCTCTCTCGGAAATGGAAAAAAGAAAAAAAAAAAAAAAAAAACGCCAGAAAGCTACATTTTAAAATGCTGGCACTGTAGCTTATGAAATTATTATTAGCATATTTAAGCTCAAAGAATCACTCTATGAATATGAATTATTGTAGGTTAGTTTTAAAAATCTTAATCTATCATCGGTCCATCCAGTTTTCGGTTGCCACTTGAAAAAAAATGGCATCTGAAACATTCAAGTCGTTGGGACCCAAACCTTTAGTAAATCACAGAGATTACTCCAAATCCACTGTTCTTTCTACTGTGTGAGAATGGTAGTACCATTGCTCTCAAGATGCTCAAATTAAGGCAAGCGAGACAGAGAATAAGATCAGAAACTCATAGATTTTGGAGCAAGAAGAAACCCGAGCAGTCATCTATATTCCAACCTTCTCATTTCATAGATGAGGAAACTGAAGAGGTTTACCTTTGCCCCTTTTCCCTTTCGCCCCTTTTCAAAAGTAATTTGGCTCCTTTGTTTACAATTCCCAGAAAAACCTTAAAACTTTTAGATTCTCTCTTTGAAATCTTATTCAAATGTGCTTTCCTTCCTGACCCCAAAAAGAACCTGGCTTTAGTTTGTCTACCAGTCCCAGGAAAACCTTAAAGTTTTAGAAACTGCCTTATTTCCCTTTGATCTCCATTTGAAAGAAAACTTCCCCCCTTTCAGCTCCCTTCATTATCTATTCTCATTGTTTATTACCTTCCAAACAAACCCAACCAACCCCTCCACTTCCTCTGGCCACCCTTAATCCTAGCTCAGCGCCACGAGGTCCAGGACCCAGGAGTTCTGTTCACCCCAGCTTACTAGCCACTCCCATTCAGATCTCCTTAGACCCCTCCTCCCGTCACTCCAAACTGCTTGGCCACTCCTAGACCCCTCCCTCGGTCTTTCTGTACTTAAGATTCACCTTTCCCCCATTCTGATGCGGAGCTGATCTCAAGCCTAGAAGCTGAGACTCCCATGCCCGCTCGTCCTCACGAGCATCACATGGCCTATTCATCTCAGCCCCCATTCAGCCGCTGAGAACCACTCAGACCCAGAGGCTGAGATTCTCAAGCCAGCTCATATTTTCAATAAACTTTTTCTCTGGCTGGAAGAAGATCTGGGTTGAATTCTTTCAGGCAAATTCGGCCGCGATCTGGGGCTTTTTTCCCAGAGCCCCAAAACCTCCCACAATCTTGGGGTGCCTTTGTGCATCTAGGAGCACCCCATAACCCCCCCACCTCTTCAAAACCACATTTCCTATTAGGTAACAAACCATGTTGGCAGATGCAGTTTACCAAAGGGCTATTCCTTTTGCCCGGCTATGTGGGAAACTGCTTACTAGCAAAAAGGGCTTCCCTGGGAACAGCCAAACTACTGTGCTTATACAGAAAAAACTTTGCATTATGCCAGGCAAGTCACTTGGACTCTTTGACTATCAGTGTCTTCATTTGTAAAATGAAAGAACTGGACTGGATTATTTCTCAGTCTCTTCCAACTCTAAAATCCCATGATTCTACCCCATGCCTGGGACTCCCTTTACTCTAGAGACAGAAAGTAGTAGCTAAAGAACATATACCTAAGCCCCAACTCCCTAAACTCTCCAGTCAGCCCTATGACTTAAAATATAATGCATGGACTAGAGATTTTTTTGTAACTTAAAGTTGAAATAGGAGGCAAATTGGAATATCAATCAATCAACCAGCATTTAATAAGCACTTACTACATACTGCTAGGCCTATGGTGGGCACTGGAGATGACAAAGACAAAAATAACACAGTCTTTGCTTCCTTTTTTTTTTTTTTTTTTTGCTTACACAAGTAGTTTATATTGTATTAGAGCTGGAATAGTGGAAAGAACAAGGAATTTAAAAGATAATCTGGAAGGTCCTGGTTCTGTTCTTTATTTACTACGTGACCTTGACCAAGTCACTTAACCTCAAAGGACTTTTGTTTCCTCATCTACAATAAAAGATAATGAAGTGGTGAATTTGATAGACTGCTAGACTTAGAGACAGGAAGAGTGCCTAGGACACCCCAATTTATAATAAGGGCCTTTTGGAGATAATAAATCATTATCACGCAGTCTCTACTGTGATCTATTAGCTTTTATACTTTATAATGAGATCATAGAAGTCTATAAACCTGTTTAAATGGGATGGTACCAAATCTAGCATAAAGGAAAAAGCATGATCTAGGAGTCGGGAGACCCAGGTTCAAGTACCAAACTACTTACTAGCAATGCATACTAGCCCCAGAATTTCTCAGAACTTCAGGTCAATCAATCATCTGCAATACAGGGACGATAGTAATAACTAGACTGAGAGGCAGCCTGTAGTTATAGATAAAATATCCATGAAACTTATCTACTAAGGTGTAGATCATGTTATACTTTCTCACAGCTAATGGATTTTAATTCGGGATTTTTTTTGGTTGTTGTTGGTGAAGGAGAGGTCAGAGGGAAGGAGAACTTAAGAAATGGATCCTGATCTTGAGAATGATTTTTTTTTTAAATCTGATATGAGGGCTGTGCTGGACTCAATTATGGGAGCCAATTGTTAAATTTTCAGTGTGAAGTGGTTGCCTTGGCATGGTGGAGAAGGTCTAACGAGGCAGAAGTGGAGGTGGAAAGGAATTTTAGAAAAGCGATTTTTATTAACAATTCAATTTTTTGGGGGCAGCTAGATGACACAGTGGATAGAGCACTGGCCCTGGATTCAGGAGGACCTGAATTCAAATCCGGCCTCAGACACGTAACACTTACTAGCTGTGTGA
The DNA here is from genome assembly GCF_900497805.2 of Vombatus ursinus. Lineage (NCBI taxonomy): Eukaryota > Metazoa > Chordata > Mammalia > Diprotodontia > Vombatidae > Vombatus > Vombatus ursinus. The sequence continues at coordinate 21,767,831 of NW_020954953.1, read as the reverse complement.
CCCTGGGCAAGTCACTTAACCCCATTGCCTAGCCAAAAAAAAAAATTCATTTTTGAAATTTGAGAAATTGACAGTTATGAAATTTGTAAATGTGTACATATTCATGCACGTATACATACATGTACACATGTGTACGTATACATAGAAACATGAGCAATTCATTTTAGATAAAGGTGAGATGGGGTAATTTCTGGTATCAGAAAGCCTGCATTTTTCTCCTGGCTCTGATTCTAACTTCCCTTAAAACATCCTCCTATCTAGGTGGCCCCTTTTCCATTTGGTTGTTCTCTCAGAGCCTCCATTTACAGGCAGCCCTAGGCTTCACCTTTTGGGTCCCTTTTACATGTTGTCTTTCTCCATTAGAACATCAGCTCCTTGAGGGCAGAGATTATTTTTCTTTTTGCTTGTATTTGTATCCCGGATGATTTGTTAATCAATGTTGAAAGTAGGATGAATTTTAGTGTGTGTAAGGAGGATTTTGTTATTTCTTTTTAGTTCCAGGATCTTAGATGATATTTCCCACAAATTATGGTTGAAAACATTTCCACCACGCTTGCGCGGTGAGATACAGTGATGACATAATATATGCCTGCACTGTGCTATGTCATGACAACATTGCTAAAGTTAACCTGTGAGCTTAATGTTGGTAAGATGCCTTTTTTGTTGCCCTATAGAGCAAGTGGGCATTGGTCAGTGAGTGGGCAACCCATTTTGGAGATTTGGGTAATGCATAGAGGAATGCATGCGCCTTCTTTGATCAGCCCCCGACAAGGCTTAGGGGAAGTTGTACTCCCATTCTCACCAGCCCCTGGGAGAAGTGTGATTAGAGAATGCTGTAGGAGTTGGTACTCCCATTATCAGCAAACTCTTTTGAGAAGACTAGACTAGAATAAAGTAAGCTTATTTAACCCCTTCGAAGCTGTCTTCCTATCTGAACGGATCAAAAGTAAACCTGTGCTAGACCACCTGTGTGTTTATCTGTGAAACAGTTGTTAATTGTTAACATTGTTAATACAGTACCTGGCAAACAGTAAACACTTAATAAGCACTTATTGACTTGATATGACTTAAAATCCTGATTCTCCCATTTAAGTTCACAACCGAGAACAAATCACTTAACTAATCTGAGACTAGTTCATCTATTAGTTGGAATAATTATTCTAGGTTTATTTTGAGGAAAGTAATTTGTATACCCTACAAGTATAACTAAACCTCTGCCTGCCTCAGTTTCCTCAGCTCTAAAATGGGGACAATAATAGCACCTACCTCCCAGCACTGTTGTGTGGTTCAAATGAGACAATATTTGTAAAGTGTTTAAAAGTACTTGGTACATAGTAAAAGCTTAATAAATGCTTGTTCCCTTCTCTCCGTTACAGGAGTAAGCCATTATTAAGCAACAGATTTCCTGGAAAATTACGGAAATCTACATGTTATAAATCAAACTGTATTTTAAATTTAAGGAAGTTCCCTATTCTAAGAAATTCTATAATGAATCTTTCTACAAAGTGAAATATAATCCAGTACTATCTGTTTTCTAATTCCTGACTTTCATATGTAGTTTTCTCAAAGTGATGTGTACCTCTACTTTTCAAAGGTGCCTGTACTATAATCACAGAGGCACCAAAGAATGCAAAATGGAATGTTCTTATAAGACATAGGAACAAACATGAACTTTTAAAAAAACCTACTCTCTGGACTGTTCCACAGGATTTATATTCTTTTTTTAAAGAAAGGAAGGAAATAAGCATTTATTAAGAGCTTAACATGTGCCAGATGCTGTGCTATTTAAACAATATGTAGAATGATAATAACTCATAGTTTATTTTGTAACCTTGCTGCCTGGATCCCCATCCTTGTTGGACTTTGTAATTGTAACCATGCCCCCAGCTCCCATTAAATGCCATTGCTTTTGTTATTTTTTTAATAAGTTACTTTGATAAATTCTGATATTTTTTATAAATTTATATATTTTTGCAAATAATTTCCCTGTCAAAAATTAAAAGAAATAATGTATTACCTACACTTCCAGTCTTGTCTTCTCATCCTCTTGCTAAACCAGTGGTCCAAAGTACATTATTATTAGAAATTACATCAATATCCTATCATGTCCAAAAAATGAAATCACAGGATCATAGATTTAGAGTTGGAAGGGACCTTAAAGGCCCCTTGCTTACGTCCCTATAAGCAATCCCCACAGCAATGAAATAACAGATACAGGCTAAAAAAGAAATTATTCCTACTATTATTAAATGAACAGTATAAGGCAGGTAGATCTACAATGATTCTACATATGGAGCTGGAACTATATAGGAAGGATGAGCATTGATGTGTGCTACCCATATTTTAAACATTGTTGCCTGTTCAACATTGTTGAACATGTTCAAATTGCCTGTAAAAAGAATCAAAATATGTCAAATGTACTAGAAACTAACTCTTTAAAGAATCCAACCCTCTCATTTTATATATGAGGAAAGTAAGGCCCAGGAACATTAAATGATTTGTCTATGGACAGGCAGGTGTTAAGGGTCAGAGGTGGGATTTGAACCCAGGTCTTCTCCAGAGACTGTGTGTGCTCTTTCTCTTTCAACGCTAGCTTTATCTTGTGGTAAAACACAACAAAACCAAATAGTATGGATAAAAATGAAGCACTGAAGTAAAAGTCTTAATCACCTTCTTTCTTCCTTTTGTGGCAGTGGTAAAAGATAATCCAATTTTTTTTTTCAATTTTCCATACACAAAGGGAAAAATTAACCAACTCTACACTGGCAGCTTCCTAGATGCGCATGCGAGACCATCTCACCCAGTGAATCAGGTACCTCTGTGCCAAGGGCAGAGGCACAGGCTTCTCTGAACACCATTAATTCCATTCCATTCATATCTGCCAGCATGCATTTCATCACAGATCCACCAAATTCCCAAACTGACTATCTTGCATCCATTTTCTAGTCTATGGCAGATTGTTGAGGGTATTGGCCCTTAGTAAACATTTATGATTCTGAAGATTAAGGAATCCTCCTCACATATCTAATTTTAGCCCAGCTGTTGGTTATTTCACCCTACAACCAATAAGCCTCTCCTGTTAGAGAGAGTGAATGCTTGGGTTTTCTGGTAAGGTAAGTTTCCACTGAACTAAGCAAGACCAATATCACTGGCTTTTTACCATGCTATGGGTAGCACACATCAATGCTCATCCTTCCTATATAGTTCCAGCTCCATATGTAGAATCATTGTAGATCTACCTGCCTTATACTGTTCATTTAATAATAGTAGGAATAATTTTCTTTTTTAGCCTGTATCTGTTTTTCATTGCTGTGGGGATTGCTTATAGGGATGTAAGCAAACTCACTTGACCACATAAATTCTAATCTTCAACAGTTGCCTGGGGATGCTGAGTATAATTAACTTAGTCCAGTTCACATGGGTTGTCTAAAGATAAGAATTTGGGATTTTACTGAAATTCCCTGGTGAGGAAACTCCATCTACCAATGCATACTGGCACTTTCTCTGTAGCTTCTAGTCTTTTTTTTTTTAATTAATTTATTTATCTTTAGTTTTCAACATTCACTTCCACAAGATTTTGAGTTCCAAATTTTCTCCTCATCTCTCCCCTCCCCCCACCCCAAGATTCTGTGCATTCTGATACCCCTTCCCCCAATCTGCCCTCCCTTCTATCACCGCCCCCTTCTCTTATTCCCTTCCTCTTCTATTTTCCTGTAGGGCAGGATAGATTTCTATACCCTATTGCCTGTATACCTTATGCAGCTTCTAGTCTTAAAGTGATGCCTAGGACACTGAGGTTAAGAGGTAAAGTGATGTGCCCAGAGTGAAATGGTCAGAATGTGTCAGAGGTAGGACTTGAATAAAAGTCTTCTGACTCCTATTCCAGTATACTATGTTGCCTCCCCACAAAGACAGTATAGGTCAGAAATGGAACTTGAACCAAAGTCTTCTTGACTCTAAAAATGGCTCTCTAGTAGCAGTAATAGTAAATAATAAAACCTGAATGTTGAGTTATCCAGTTGGCATTTTCCTAGTAAGAGAAATGTCAATTTAAAAAAAAATCAAAATATGTCAAATGTACTGGAAACTAACTCTTTAAAGAGAACATCTTTAAAAGTAGATAACCACACTATAATTACATTCACAAAATACGGGCTTATTATGTGATAAATGAATGTAATTTACATAATGTTTCATATATCCCACACCTGATTTTCTAAAAACAAGGTATAACTATTGAACATTGCTATGTTTAGCAAAAGCTCCTAATGAATTACTGACACCTTGTGGCAAGAGCTCATGAATTCATGCCTCATAGTCATTGGTTATACTTTGTGGCATCTTTCATGACCATAGGATTCAAGCTGTAAGCAACCTGATAGGATCATCTAATATCCAATGCTTTCATTTTACAAATGAAGAAACTGAGGGGCAGAAAGATAAAGGAACTAACCCATGATTACCTAGGTAGCAGAGTCAGGATTTCAACCACAAGTCTTCTGACTACAAATCCCATGTTCTTCTACTACTTAACAACACATTCAATCCAGTCCAATCCAAACCAACTCTAAGAAAAACCAGCAAATATTTCTTATGCACCTACTATATGCAAGGCAGTATTTTGCCATTACAAAGAGGAACATTGGCTCTCACAGAGTTTTCAATCTTAGGAGGGGAACGATAATAACTATGATGCAAAGAAGAATCAAATAAGAGCAAAGGAAAGCCAAGCAAAATGTCATGACAAATATAAAGTGGGAAAGATAGCTTTCACAGAAGGACATCAGAGAAGGCTGTGGAGAAAAGTTGTGTCTGAGTTGGGACTTAAAAGAAGAGAGGGAATAGGTCATGAAGAGGCTATTTTCTTGTGAGGAGCAGTGAGTGTAAAGGCACAGTAATGTGAAAGAAGAGGAGAAAAATATGGAAACAAAAGTAAAGCACTTTGGCTAGTATATTGCTTTATGTTTAGAAGAGTCACATGAGACTAGAAAGGTAGGTTGGAATATAGTTGGAGAGGGCCTTCAATTTTACTGTATTTTAAAAAAAAGAAGATAAACATTTTTTAAGAGCTTATCACGTGCTGGGTGCTTTGCTATTTAAATAATATGTAGAATGATAATTCATAATGATTTTGATAAATTCTAAACACATAATTTTTTTTTTCTAAATTCACATTTTTGGCAAATAACTTCCTTGTAAAAAAATTAAAGAAGTAATGTATTATCTATATTTCTAGTCTCGTCTTCTCACTTTCTTGCTAAACCCAGTGGTACAAAGGATATCACTCTCAGAAGTTCCATCATTATCCAACAATGTTCAAAAAGTGAGCTCATAGGACCATGGAAAGGGCCTTCAATTCAACAAACATTTATTAAACTCTCTTATGTTCCAGACAGATGAGTTCATTTTCCAATTCAACCAACACTTATTAAACTCCTCTAAGTACTTTGAATATGGCATGTTTAATAAGTGTCAGTTTAATTGGAAATTCAAAGGACATGCATGGAAATAAAAAGACAAAAATTAAAGTCCCTGCTCTCAAGTTTACCTTGTGCTAGAGTGGGGGAGAGGGGAAACTGGAAAAGAGGGGAGGAATGGAAATGTTGGCAACCCTACGAAGTTCCCGTAAGAGACGAAGCAGACAGCGCAGAGAGCACAGCAAGCGAGCAGGAACACTAGCACGTGGCCGGAGAGAATGAGAACGAGGCCTCTGCTTACTACGCCTGCGCAAGCCCCGGAGGCGTGGAGTGGAGACTGGAGTGAAAACCAACAAGGTTGGCCAAGTCACCCGGAAGTGACGCGCGGTAGGGCGCCCCGCCCCTCTCCCCTGACTCCCGGGATTGCTTACCTTGGAGACACCGGGCGGAAGACAGAACTCTGCGTTGCCGAGCAACCATGCGGGTCGCTACAGGTGAGCATTGTGCGGCATCCGCAGGGTCACTGGAGTGGAGCGGAGCCCCGACCACCTGCCCCGGCCTCTTTACGCTCCGTCCGGCCCACTTTCTGTGGCCACTGAGCTTCTGCTCGTGGCACCACTTGCAGCTCGTGGGGCCGCCCAGATCGACAGCCTTCTACTGCTTCCCAGTCAAGCCCATCGACCGGTCGGCGGCCTACCCCCGCCACAATGACCTCCACCGTGGCCGAATCCAGCCCCAGACCCGCCGGCACCTACACCTTCTCCAGCCGGCCCCGAGCCCTGCCCTGCCAGCGCCGCCGCTACCGGGAGTGCTTCGGGTCGTCGTGAGTAACCAAGCCCCCGGCTCTTCGCCTCCCCCTGCCTCCCAGCCCCCAGCCAGCCTCCTCTCCCCCCTCCCCCCCGCCTACCTTCCACGTGCTTCCTCCAGAAACACCTAGGAAGCTCCAGGCCCTGGGGAGTGGCAGGGGATGCAAGTCAACAAGCAATTATTAAGCGTTTACTGTATGTGCCTGTCACTGGGCTAAGTGTCGGGGATGCAAAAGACTTCCTGCTCCCGAGGAGTTTGCCGTCCGATGGAGAGACAACATACAGACAGCTGTAAACAAACTAGATATATATGGAATAAATTGAGGATAGTTCAGAGGGAAGGCGCTAAGATTAAGGAGGCCTGGGAAAGGCTTATTTGTAGATGAAACTTTACCTGGGACTCAAAGGCAGCCAAGAGGTGGAAATGAGGAGGGAAAGGGTTCCAGGTGCAGGAGACAAGGCAGCCCGTGGAAATGCAAAAAGTGAGGAGATGATGAAATATCTTGTCAGAGGAACAGCAAGGAATCCAATGCCAGAAAATTGCAGACTAGCCCTATATAAACCACCTAGTATTATTTATTGCAGCATGGGATAAAACCCAGGGCTTGGGACCAAGAAAAGAACCGAGGACAGGGTTCAAGGCCAGTCTCTAATATATGTTAACTATGTAACCCTGGGTAAGCCACTTGGTCTCTTTGTGTTCAAGACAACTCTAAGGCAGAGGTTCTTAGCTTCTTTGTGTCATGAACCCCTTTGGCAGTCTGGTAAATCCTGTGGACCCCTTCTCAGAATGTTTTTTTTTTAAATTCATAAAAGACATAGGATTACCAAAGAAACCAATTGTATTGAAACATGGTTATCAAAATATTTTTTAAAAACCAAGGTCACAGACCCCAGATTAAGAACTCCTTCTTTAAGACTTTAAATTACAGAAAAAAGTACTGACCTGCAAGAGTATTTTCCTACATTCATGAAATCACAGGTCCAGGCCCTATAAGATATAATGAGGGAGAAACAACATGTATACAAATTATCATAATAGGAGAGACCATGGCAAAAATTTAAGAAAGAAGAGATTCATTTTCCCCAGGGTAATTTGGAGTAAGGTCCTTGAAGAAGGAAGAAGTGGTCTGAGTTGGAGCATAAAAGAACAGGGGAACATCAGCAGACAAATTGAGGGGGTGGTGACCCTGTCCCAAATGTGGTAACTGGTTTGAGCCAAAGAGATAAGAGCAGGCAGAATGGTAATGAGGAAACTTGGAGCATTGTTCAGTTTGTCAAAAACTTGGAATATGTGAAGAGGAAGTAAGAGTAAAGTTGGTTATACTGCTGAATTGAGAGAGTAGCCTACTAGGTAGATGTCAGGCACTGTTCTGGGAACTGGAGATACAAAGACAAAAACAAAACAGTCCCTGACCTCAAGGAGTTTACAATCAATGGGAGAAACTTGGTTACATATATACGTGTAAGTAAATGCAAAAGTCAGTCAAATATCATTTTTTTAAGTGCGTATTGTATGCCAGGTGCTGTGTCAAGCCCCAGCCCCCTCCTACCTTTCCAGCTTTCTTGCACCATAGTCCCTACCACGTAATCTTTGATCCAGTGACACTGGCTTCCTGGCTTTTTCATGCACAAGACATTTTATCTCTGGGCAGGAGACATTTTCTCTGGCTGTCCCTCACATCTGCAATGCTCTCCCTCCTCTACTGCAACTACTGACCTCCTTTAAAGTCCCTTAAAGTCCCAAATAAAATTCCACCTTCTATGGGAAGCCTTCCCCTACTTCTCTTAATTCCAGTGCCTTCCCTCTTTCATTTATTTCCTATTTATCCTTTATATAGTTTGCTTTATATGTATTTGCTTGCCTGTCATCACCCCCATGACATTGTAAACTCTTTGAGGGAAGGGACTGTCTTTTCCTTCTTTTTTGTGTACCCAGCCCTTAGCACAGGGCCTGGCAAATAGTAGATGTTTAATTAATTTTTGTTGTTGAGTCATTACAGTCTGTCAGACTTCTTGTGAGCACATTTGGGATTTTCTTGGCAAAGATATTGGAGTGGTTTGCCATTTCCTTCTCCAGCTCATTTTACTGATGAAGCAAACAGGGTGAAGTGACTTGCCCAGGGTCACACAGCTAGTAGGTGTCTGAGGCCAGATTTGAACTCAGGAAGATGAGTCTTCCTGACTCCAAGTCCAGAACTCTACTAGGCCACCTAGCTGCCCCTTAATTAATGTTTATTGATTGATTATTCTTAAGGAGCTAAGTCTAATGGGAGAGACCATGCAAACAACTGTGTACAAACAGAATTTATGGAGATAATCAACAGAGGGTAAGGTGCTTGCAGTAAGGGGTGTGGGAAAAGGCTTCTTGCAAAAAGTGGGACTTGAGCTGAGGCTCAGAGAACCAGGGAAGGGAAGAGCAGAGATGAGGAGGGAGAAAATTTCAAGAATGGAGGACAGCCAGTGAAAATGCCAAGGGTATAGAGACAGAGTGTGTTGTATGAGGAATAGCAAGGAGGTCAGTGTCACTGGATCAAAGTATGTGAAGAGGAGTAAGATGGAAGAAGACTGGAAAGGTAGAGGGCGAGTTGGCTGTGAACAGCAGCAAGATTTTACATTGGATCCTAGACGTAATGGGGAACCACTGGAATTTATAAAGTAAGAAGGTGATATGGTCAGACCTGAATTGGAATGGGGGAAAGACTTGGGGCAACAATAACGAAGTCAGAAAGGAGTGTATGATTAGGGGGCAAAGCTTGACTTTAGACACAGTTGAGATGTTGGTCAGAAAACCAAGTGTTTAAAAGGCAAGATGGAATTTCCGGAGTTAACTAGTTTTGAGAGTTATGAGTGTTTTAGAAACACTGAATCTTTTTGTGATAGGCATAGTATCTGTTCTTTCAAATATTTATCTCTAGGTTTTCTTAAGGTGGGGCATCTTTGTTTGGGAAGGTTTATTTGTCTGGTCTGGTGTTTCTGCTCTTTGAAATAAGCAGCAGGATGTCTTTGGAATTTAGATTTTGAGCTGAAGGGAACTTTAGAGGTAATCTCATCTAGCCTCACTTTATAGGGAAGGAAATCAAAGTCCACTGGTGATGCAAGAGCTGCCAACTGTACCAGAATTCAGTATTTTGGCCCTAAGAAAAGAACACTCCTAACACTAGAGATCTTAACCTAGGTATGACTCCTCACTGTCTCTCATCTCTGTTCCCCCTACTCCAAAATATCTAATCCATTGCCAAGTCCTGTCCATTCTACCTTGGTTATATCTCTCATATACACCCTCTTCTTTCCTCTCACACTGCGCTGGTACAGGCTTTCATTCCTTCATGCCAGGACTACTGCAACAGTCTGCTGCTCCATCTCCCTGACCTGAGTTTCTCCTCACTCCAGCCTCCATTCTTCTGTTAGATTGATCTTCCTATAACTCTTTCAGTGTCAGAGAGGGTGATTAACCGTTACCCCTCCTGGTCAGTAAATTCCAGTGTCTCCCTATTATCTCCAGGAACAAATGCAAAGTCCTCTCTTTGGCTTTTAAAGCCCTACATAATCTTGTCCTTCCTACTTTTATAGTCTTCTTGTATTTTACTCCCCTGTAAGTATTGAGGCAGCTAGGTAGAGTAGTGGTTGGAGCCCTGGGTCTGGTGTCAGGAAGACACAAGTTCAAACCCTGCCTCAGATGCTTACTATCCGTTTAACCCTGGGTAAGTCACTTAACTTCTGTTTGCCTCAATTCCCTCATCTGTAAAATGGGGATAAGAACAGCACCTACCTCCCGGGGTTGTTGTGAGGATCAAATGAGATAATATTTGAAAAGGGCTTAGCCCAGTTCCCTAGAACATAGCAGGTGCTTAATAAATGTTTATGGACTGACTTACTGACTTGTGAGCAGGCACAGTTTTTGCCATTCTTTGTATTAGTAGTCCTTAGCTCAGTGCCTGAGACATAATTAGCACCTGATTAATGCTTGTTGACTTGTTGACTGGACTCCTTCTTAGAAAAATGTTTTAAATTTTTAAAGTAAAATACATGGGATAACAAAGGAAGCCAATTATATTGAAATACAATTATTAGGATTAGAAAAAAACAAAAACAAATTCATGAACCCCACATTAAGAATCCCTACTTTAGGAGGCAGCTAGATGGCACAGTGGATAGAGTACCAGCCTTGGGCTCAGGAGGACATGAGTTCAGATCTGGCCACAGAGACATAAAAATGTTTACTAGTTGTGTGACCCTGAGCAAGTCACTTAACCCCATTACCTAACCACACAAAAAAAAAAAGAATCCCTACTCTAAGAAATCTGTAGTCTAAATTTTTAAATAAGCCTGTTTTTTAGTGAAAATAGATCTATGAATATTCATTCATAAATTGTACCCAAATGTAGTTCTATATTCAACCAACAAGCATTTATTAAATTCATACTGTATTCCAAGACACCGTTTAAGGCACTCTATTTAAGGTAGGTGAAAGGGGTATCGATAAAGACAAAAATGAAACAGTTCCTGCCCTTAAGGAGTTTGGGTTTTAGAGGGGAGACAGTGTAAAAACACCTCCTTGGCATATGGGACTATTTGAGTTTTGCCTTTGTATCCCAGCACTTAGCCCAGTGCCCAGCACATAGTTGTGACTTAATAAACGTGCTTGTTGAAGGCTATGTGATGTGAGTACATTAAAGGCCTCTTTGGCAGGGGAAGGCACTAAGCTGGCCCATGATGAGGAAAGGTCTCATTTACAAGGTAGTGCTTGAGCCATGCTTTGAAAGAAGCTAGAGATTCTAAGAGGCAGAAGTGAAGAGGATGTACATCCCAGGCATTGGAGACAGCCAGCCTCTGCAAGGGCATAGAGATGGAAAATGGGGTTGTCATGTCTGAGCAACAGCAGAAAGAAGAAAAATCACTGGTTTGATTGGATTGTAGAGTGTGTGAAGGGGAGTAATTTATGATAAACCTGGAAAGGTTAGTTGAATAAAAGTTGTAAAGAGCTTTAAATTCCAAGCAGAGGAGCTTGTAGTTGATTCTAGAGGTAACTGAGGATCCAGTAGAGTTTTTTGACAAGACCAGTAATGTTAGACATATATGGTGTGGAGCTAGGATTGGAGAGGAGAGAGGCTTGAATCAGGGAGACCAAGTAGGTGACTAATGCAATCGTCATAGGTGATAAGGGCCTGATGACTTTGTGAATGGAGATAATAGAATGTGGCTAAATTACTTGAAAAAATGGTCTACAATTTATTTCCCCACTTCCTCTCCTCTGTCTTCTAAACCCTCTACATTCTGGCTTCCAACTTCATCATTCAACTGAAACTGCTCTCACAAAAATTACCAGTGATCTCTTAATTGCCAAAACTAATGTCCTTTTCTCAAACCTCGATCTTCTTGACACTGTTGATCACTCTCTTCTCTTGGGTACTGTCTCCTTTCTAGGCTTTCAAGACGATGCCATCTTCTGGTTTTCCTCCTACTTGTCTGGCTACTCCTTCTCGGTCCCCTATGCTGGATCTTCCTCCAGTTTGCTCCTGCTAATTGTGAGTGCCCCTTAAGGGTCTGTTCTGGGGCACTGTTCTCTACACTAACACTTGGTGATCTCATCAACTCCCTTAGGTTCAACGGTCATCTCTAAGCCCATGATTTCTAGATCAATAGCCCTAATCTCTCTCCTAATTTCTAATCACCAATAGTACACTATTATGAGATAGTTCAAACTGAGTATCTTCTAGACATACCAGTAAGTCCAAAACAGACTGATTATCTTTTCTCTTCCCAGCTTTCCTTACTGTCCATGGCACCACTGTGGTGTAATCATGGAGTCCTCATTTGCACTTATCTCATACATCCATTCTGTTGCTAAATCCTGTCATTTCTATATTGATAACATCTCTCATGTATACCCCTTTCTCTCTTCTTAGCCACAACCCTGATGCAAGACTATTACAATATCCTTCTGCTTGGTTTCCTTGCCTCAAGCCCATCCTCAGCTACCAAAGTGATCTTCCTAAAGCAAAGGACTGACCACGCTACCACTTCCTCTCCTCCCCCCACCCCAACTCAATAAACTCTAGGAGCTCCTGTTGCCTCTAGGATCAGGTATAAGATCCTGTCTTTGGCTTTCAAAAATCTTTAAAATATTTCCAATATTTTCAATCTTTTTATAATTTGCTATCAGTTATGTTATGTACTTCAGTAACACTGGCCTGCTTATTCCTCTTACGTGACTCTGTCTCTCAACTTTGAACCTTTTCACCAAGTGTCCCTCATTCCTGGAATGTTTTTCATTCTCACCTCCACTTTCTGCTATCCTCGGCTTTCTTCACAGATCATATCCAGCCTTCTGCAAGAGGCCTTTCCCAGCTACTCCCTCCCACTGCCCCCCCATGCTTTCCTTCTGAGTTTACCATCAGTTTACACTGTATATATTTTGTATGTACATAGTTTACCTTTTGCCTTCTCCCTCAAAATAAGAGTTCTTTAAGGACAGAGACTGTTTTTGCTTTTCTTTGTATCTCTGCACATAGCTGGAGTAAGTAAGTACTTAATAAAATGCTTGTTGACTAATGCAGATATCCACAAAACTTGGCAGCTGATGTGATGAGAGCAAGTTGTAGGGGTAAATGAAGAGTTGAAAATAACTTGTAAGCCTAGGTGACTGGGAAGATGGTGGTGCCCTTGACAGAAGTAAGAAAGTTCAGAAATTCACACATAGATGAAAATGAAGAAACTTGTAAATCCCTGATTCTGTATTCTGTTTTTCCATTCATAGCGTATACCTGGGTAACTTTTAACCATATGGTAAAACATATCTAACATTCAGAACCACCAGTAACAAAAGATTTTTTTCTCTTTTGAGAATGATGTTTCCCATCATAATAGAATTTAAGCATGTTCTCCGTCTTGGTGAGGTAGCAGTGTATCTTTTGGACTGATGTGACCCTTTTTGGCATGGATTCCACACAGATTGGTGTCCTCAAACAGGTCAACATAGCTTTCTGCAAAGCATGTCTAAAAGGATGTATCCATTTTGAAGGCACGAGCAATTCCATGCACCATATGCTAGAAGGGTAGTTTTCATAGCAAGTTGTCTTCTGCTTATGAATAGACAACATATTACTAAAGAAAACCTGAGCAGAAGTTAAAAGATATTACCAAAGAATTGTATGACCTGTTTGCTTCTGTGGTACCCACACAATGTCAAGAGATCTAGAGAAAGTTCCATAGCATATTGAGTAGACATGTGGGAGATTTGCAGGAAGACATCGACAAGAAGGTATGGATGCTTCCTGGGTGCTTTACCACTGATGGATGATTTTTGGGTGGTTGGCTTAGTATGAGACATTCCATAAAACTTCTTCTTATACAGCTTATCCCCTTTTCTTTCAGCTTGGGCTCTTAGTGTGATCATCCTGGAAAGCAAAGGTGTAATAATGGTCTTCTCTTCCAGATTTTAGGTGGTGCTTACAGGATAATAGATTTAGAGCTGAAAAGGACCTTGTTTTTGTTCAGTCATTTCAGTTGTGACCAACTTTTCATGGCCCCATTTGGGATTTTCTTGGCAAAGATACTAGAGTGATTTACCATTTCCTTCTCTAGCTCACTTTACAGATGAGAGAACTGAAGCAAATGGGATTAAGTGACTTGCCCAGGGTCACAGAGCTAGTAAGTGTCTGAGGCCAGATTTGAATTCAGGAAGATGAGTCTTCCTGACTCCAGGCCTTAGACTCCAGACCCTTAGAGGTCATTTAGTCCAACCCCTTAATTTTACACGTGGTGAAAATGAGACTTAGATTAAGTATCTTGCCCAAGGTCATACAGTAGAAAGTGGCAAAATTTGTCCCTTGATAATCAGTACCTTGAAATGCATCTGATTTATATCTTATCCTAGTGCCAGTATGGAATCATCTGGTCAGATCTATGCCTCAGGAAAATTATTTTGGTAGCTGTATAAAGGATATGCATTGTAAAGGGATGAGATTGTAAGAGCAGGAAGACCATTTATTTAGGAGGCTGTTACAGGTAGGAGGTGATAATGACTTGAACCTAGGAATAATTAATGGCTCTGTGAGTAGAGAGAAAGAAGACAGAAGCAAACAGTGGAGTTGTGGAGATAGAATGTGCCAGCCTTGAGTTTGGGTAAAGGGGGAAGGAGGGTGGAGAGTCCAGATGAGATGGTTCCAAAGTTAGTTTAACAGTTAAATTAATGTTAGTGGGTAGTCTGAAGATTATGGATCCTTAGCATTCTGACACTGCCACTTCAGAAGCAGAGAAGAGCTGTAAATGGCTGAGGGGTGTGTTATATTTTTATCTGAAGAATGGTCTTTACGAAAAATTACTATTTGGAGGGGCAGCTAGGTGGCGCAGTGGATACAGCACGGGCCCTGGATTTAGGAGGACCTGAGTTCAAATCCAGCCTCAGACACATAACACTTACTAGCAGTGTGACCCTGGGCAAGTCACTTAATCCTATTGGCTAGCCAAAAAAAAAAAAATTACTATTTGGTGGCTAATTGTCTGGTGATGGGCCTTTTTGCATTTAGAATTTGGAATCATGTATTTATTTGTATGTGTCTTATATCCCATTTGTAGATAAGTTCTTTAGGGGTAGAAATTGCTTATTTTTTTTCTTTTATTTCTGTAGCATGTAGTACACAAGGCTTTCTTGTACATACATGTGATGAAGACATATTTGTGGAGTTAAATGAGAGACAGGCATTGTCACTGGGCCCATACACAAAGCCTTTTCAGCTTACTAAGACCTACTAGATATTTTATTCTGTCTTTGAGAAGGCTCAAAGCATTTACCTCTGTTTTTCAATGATATGTCAGAATTGAATTTTAGTGATTTAGCACATTTTTTTAAAAATTAATTTTTAATATACACAGTAGACTGAGTTGACAGTAGATTATCAGATTCATTTAAAAAAAAACCCAAAATACCGAACAACAGTGAGAATATTTTACTAATTTATTTATTAAACATAACAGTGGTTCTTTTATTAATTTGTTTCAAATCCCCGAATGAAGCAATTTATCACTAATGTCTAGCAGGCTCTATTTTTAAGTGGATCAGTTTTCACATACAGACTATATTGTAAGAAAAGTATTCTTTTAAAGTATTTATCCTGGAATAAATGCTATCAATACTTAATTCAACTTTACAAAAAACAGAGTTAATAATTAGTGGTCATTTTAAATTTGACATTTTCTAGAGAAGAAGAACCTATTCGCTATGGAAACATTATGTACGACAGAAGGGTTATACGAGGCAACACTTATGCTCTACATTCATTTCCACCGGTAAGTACACTTCGAATTTTGGATGATCTAACATTATTGTCCTTTGAAAATAAGTAAGTATTTAACAGTAATATATTATTTGTTGCCATGACAAATAAAATATTACCAATCATTCAAGAAATAGAAGTATATAAATTAACCACTTATTTATGATATTTTATATTTCTTATACCAAAAATAAATTTAAAATATTATAGGATTTTCTGAAACAGGTATAGTTCCTCAACTGAACCTGTGTAATGTAGCATTATTAGACATAGGTTCCCCCCCAAAGATTAGTAAAAATTTACATTTTTATTGTATATATTTTTGATAATTTATCCATGCCTAAATTTATTCATTTTAGATTGTAACATATCATTTTTTTCCCTATTTATTTATTTATTTAGTTACTTACTTACTTATAATTTATTTATTTTTAGTTTTCAACATTTACTTCCACAAGATTTTGAGTTCCAAATTTTCACCCCTTACCCCTCCCCCCACCCCAAGATGGCATGCATTCTGAATACCCCTTCCCCTAGTCTGCTTTCCCTGCTCTCTCTCCCCGCTTTCCCCTTCTATTTTCCTGTAGGGCAGGATAGATTTCTGTCCCCCGTTTCCTGTATTTCTTATTTCTCAGTTGCATGTTTTTAAAATTTTGGGTTCCAAATTTTCTCCCTTCCTCCCTCCCCACCCACCCTCATTGAAAAGGCAAGCAACTCAATATAGGCTATACTTGTGCAGTTATGCAAAACACTTCCATAATAGTCATGTTGTGAAAAACTAACTCTATTTCCCTTAATCCTATCCCGCCCCCCATTTATTTTATTCTTTCTTTTGACCCTGTCCCTCCTCAGAAGTGTTTGCTTCTGATTACCCCCTTTCCCAGTCGGCCCTCCTGTCTATCATTTCCCTGCTCCCTTGTCCCCTTCTCCCCCTATTTTCCTGTAGGGTAAGACAGATTTTCATACCCAGTTGAGTCTGTATGTTATTCCCTCCTTAAGTCAAATCCTATAAGAATAAGATTCACTCATTCTCTCTCACCTTCCCCTGTTTCTCTTCCACTGTAAGAGCCATTTCTTTTCTGTAAAACATATCATTTTAGGGGCAGCTAGGTGGTGCAGTGAATAGAGCTCTGGCCTTGGAGTCAGGAGGACCAGAGTTCAAATCCAGCTTCAGACACTTGATACTTACTAGCTGTGTGACCCTGGGCAAGTCACTTAACCCCATTGCCTAGCCACAAAAAAAAAAAAAACAACATATCATTTTAAATCATCTGCATAGATGTGATAATTGAAGCCATTGGAGGTAATGAAATTGCCAAAGGAGAGAGTATAGAAAGAGAAAAGATAACCAAGGGCAAAACCTTCTTTTAAGATGTGTGAGAAGGATTAAGGAGAAGTTTGCCAAATTATTACTGTTTAAGCCCTAGAGGAGATTCAAAATTGAAATAAGGCTTAGTTTCTGCTCTCATGGAGCTTATAGTCTGTTTAGTAGTGGAATGAAGACATAGGGCCTGTCATGGGCCCCTTAAAATAATATATAGCACATAGAGATTCAAAACAAAGTAAAATGTTAAGTTGGAAGTAAAATAAAAATAACTCCATTTTGTTTAGTTGCATTGTTTTAGAGAATGCTTTCGTAATAAATCTTATGCAGGTAGTATTCTCCCCATTTTACAGATGAAGAAGCTGAGGCTCAGCTTATATGACTTACAGAGTCAGTCAATCCAGACATTTATTAAGTGCTTTATTATGTATTGACTACTAGGTAGACCAAGAAAGGCAGAAACCATCCCTGCCTGCAAGGACCTCATATTCTAATGGGAGGGGCAGCAGGTAAATAATTAAGTACATGTAAGATACAGACTAGATGAAAGTTGATCTCAGAGATGAAAACATTAGCAGCTGAAGAGCCAGGGAAAGGCCTCCTGAAAAAGTCAGGATTTGATCTGAGGCTTAGGAGCCATAGAAACTAAGAGGTGGAGGTGAAATGAAAAGCATTCCAGGTATGAAGTACCAAAACAAGATGGGGTAGCCTTTGTGAGGAACAAGGAAGTCAGTGTTACTGAATGGGAAGAGGGGGTGCGTGTGTGTGTGTGTGTGTGTGTGTGTGTGTGTGTGTGTGTGTGTGTGTGTGTGTGTGTAGAGGGTGGGGGGAGGGGCTAAAAGTGTAAACAAGCTTGAAAGATCAGAAGGGGCCAGGATGTAGAGAACCACCAAAGCCTGGCATTAGAGCATTGGAGGTAATAAGTAGCCATGGAGTTCATCACGCAGGGGGTCAGATGTGTTCAGACCTGTACATTAAGAAAATCATTTTGGCAGCAGGCATGGCTGATGAGTTGGAGTGGTGAGAGAATCGAGCCTGGAAGATCAGGTAGAAGGCTGTTGTGTTACCTTTAATGGAAGAGAAGATTTTCAAGCATTTGTGATGAAAAGTCCTGAGCTGAGGAGGAGCCTAAAGCACAGACACAAATCCAGAAAAACCTAGAAAGGCAAATTCATTTGAGCAACTGAAGGAAGCTGTGTGAGGATGTAGTACTAACATTCTAATGGGGAGGGGGAGAAAAGAAACAAGTGTTCCTTCAGAGCCTTGGTATCTTCAAAAGGGTATCAAGGGAAATAAAAAAAGAAAAACAGAGGTTCTGATGGGGTATTGGTTCTGTTCTGAGAGTTTAAGAGGAGAAAGAAAAGAGAGAGTAAAAAGAGGTGTATGCTAGTATAGAAAGGAAAATGAAAGGGTTCTCGTTAAATATGTGAACGTCTCATATTTGGAGTGTGAGAAAAGAACATACAAACGTGAAAGAAGAGGGAGAGTGGACATCAGGAGGATTGAAAACACATGTATGTACAACAGACAGTTTGGTAAAAGAATGCAATAAACTCAACAGGAAAACAGATGGGGTGTTTAAGAGGGAGGATAATATCAAGGAGAAAAGAGTCACAAGCAAAACAAACTTAATTATCCTAAAGGGAAAAAAAAACAGCAAAGAACTAGGATCTCAGGAGGTTAGGTTGCCTTAGATCACCTTTTAGACAATCGGGGAATGGCTACATAAACTGTGGTATATGGACATAATGGAATATTATCTCACCATAAGAAATGATGCAAGAGACCATGGTAGTTTGAATTGATGTAAAGTGAAGTGAGCAGAACCAAGATAAGTTTATACAAAGACAACAACATAGAGAAAAACATCTTTGAAAGACTTAAGAACTGATCAGCCATGTTTTCAGAGAATCTATGGTGAAACATGTTACTCACTTGTTGGCAGAGGTGTGAAGGGCACAAGGTGCAGAAACAGACCGAGGCAGCTGGGTAGAGTGGTTCCTAGAGCACTGAACTTGGAGTCATAAAGACCTGAGTGCCAATTTTGCCATAGACACTTTAGCTGTATGACCTGGGCTAGTCACCTAAACTGTACCACCATTTCCTCATCTGCAAAATGAGGATAATAGTACCTCACAGTATTGTGAGGATAAAATAAGATAACATGTCAAGTGCTTTTCAAATCTTAACTCACCATATAAATGCTAGCTATCATTATTTTGTTTGAATATGCTTAATTGTTCCAAGGGTTGTTTTTTTTTCCTCCTTTCTTTCTTTTGGTTAATTGGGGATGCAGAGGAGGGGGTAAGAAAAGAGTTAGTGATATCCCAAAAAAGAGGCCCATTAAAACATTTTTAAAGGCACAGAAGAGAACCGAAGGAACCACAGATAAACACGACAATACTGAAAGTAACATGAAGAATTTATTATATACTTTTTGGGAAAAACAAGAGGTTTGAAATGGAGATTCATGGTTTTATTTAGAATCCTCTTTTTGTCTTCTGCTACTTGTGGAAATGCTTTTTTTTTTGGTATTTAAGTTCATAATAAAAGATATATAAATTATATAAATATATAAAATATAAAATAAAATTTAGCAGACTGCCACTGAAAAAGACTGTTACAGTAATTCAAGTGTGGGAGATGGGAGATGCTAAGGACTTGAACTAGAGTGGTGGCTGTTTGAATGCAAAGAAGAGGATTTAGAGAAGAGTATAGGAAATTTGGCAATGGATTGTATAGGTGGGGTGATAGTTGAGGAGTCAAAGATGATTCTGAAGTGAAGCTGAGTGACTGAAAGAATGGGGATACTCACAACAGTGGCATACTCAGCAGTCATAGAAAGTTGAGTAGAGGGGAGAGAGTTTGGGTGGAGGAGGAAGATGATGACTTCTGTTTTCTACATAATGAGTTTGAAATGTCTATAGGACATCCAGTTCAAAAGGTCTGGTAGGCAGTTGATGATTCAAACTTGGGAGAGAGACTAGGGCTGATCATATAGATATGGAAATCATTTTACATAGACACAATAATTGAGCCCACTGGAGCTGATAAGGTCATCAAACCAGTTAGTATGAGAAGAAAAAAGGGTCCAGGACAGACCTTTGAGGGAAACCCACAGTTAGTGGTCATGACATGAATGAAGAGCCAGCAAAGGATACTGAGAAACAGTTGGATTGGGAGAAGAACCAAGAAAGATCAGTGTCACAGACATCTAGAGAGGAGAGCATGTCTTGGTAAAAAGCCCCTGAAAATCAAAGAGTTGGGCTAGATGGCTTCCAAGGTTCCTTCGAGCTCTAAATATGTCATCCAGTGATTAAAAAAAATCATTGTGCATTCAGCAGAAGGAAAGAACTCTAATCATCTCTTCAAAAAAACACAGGTATGCAGAGATTCAACATATAAATTGATCAGACAGAAGAAAGTTAAGTGCTTTCAGATAACAGACTAAAAAATGTGGCTAGACTTGAAGAAGGCCCTGAGTTGTATATTTTTGTTTGTTTGATTTTCTGAGAGACTTCAAGAAAGCAAAGAAAGTATCAAAGGCTAAAGAATCTAAGAAGCAAAAGACATAGAAGTGAATAATATTTCATGGGGGAAATCTCCATTATTAAATCTGTATTGTTGGTAGCTGGATCATATAAAGAAACTATTCCCAGGTGGAGACAGAAGAGGGAGAGTCAGGAACACATTGGTCAGGATTCCATAATAGAGGTGGTCAAGAGGCTAATAATTTTTCCATCTGTTTTTGAAGTATTGGGGGAGCAAGAATGGTGCATTAGCAGGAGAAGGTCAGGATTACAAATTAGGTACTGCCAAAAGAAAGTGACAGATCTGGTACTGAATTATTCCTACAGAGCACAGAGGGAGCAAGAAAGGATGATTCTCAAGGAAAGAGAGGTCACAAAATTGTCTCCATAGGGGGATAGTCTGGAGTTTGCAAAAGGAGCAGCACATTTTCGAACTCCTTCCCCATCCCCTCAACCCCACTTTTACCCCCTCCAGCTTATAGAGAAAGTGTAGCCAATACTGGAAAGGATGTTGGAGACTGCCACCCATAGCGAATGAGTGCCAAGAGATGGAAGGAACAGAAAGAAATAGGTTTAAGAGGGAAGGATGTTTATTACTTGTGGGTTACTCAGTAAATTTCTGGACCAGGATTCAAACCTAGTCTTTCCTGACTCCAAGTCCACTGCTCTTTCCACTGTCTGAAATTACTAAAAGAAGGATAGTCAGTGGTGTCAAATTCTGCCTTGAGGAAAAACTATCAGACTAGTGCTATAAACAGATTACTGTAATAGCTTTATGCTGATAAAATTAAGAATTTCAAAGAAATGGATAAATCATTCCAAAAACATAAAATAGCCAAAGTCTCAAAATAGGAAATTACGAATAGATCAGTTTCAAAAATGAGAAATTAGATAAGCCAGTAAAGGAATTGTAAAGTAAAAATTCAAAAAGACTGAACTAATTCATAAGTGAATTCTTCCAGGCCTTTATAAAGACTTCCTTCAGCTATATAAGCACTAGCCTACTTTATCTTTTCTTCTGTGAGGAAAATGTGACCTTGAAACCTGGAAGAGAGAAGGTATTAAAAGAAAAATACAGGTCAATATAATATTTTTTATACAAATAGTTTAATGTTCAAAAATAATTGACATGTAACAATGAAAAGCAAGTCAAATATTCAGTATAACATTAATGACTGTCAAAGCAAAAATATTAAATAGAAAATTGCAAACAGAATGGATTTCTATATTTAAAAAAATTATTATGATCCAGGAAGGACAAATTACCAGGAATGAAAGAATTACTTGAGATTAAACAAATAGTATATATAATTCATATCTATAAAAATCATGAGATTGTACCAGTAGATGTAGGTGTTGTGGTTGCATAGTGTGTTGTGAGAGTTGTCTTGAATGAATTTATAGACTCAGACTATCGCCAATCCAAGCAAAAACATTTATTGAGAATGACGCCCCTCAGAAGCAGGCTGGGTTCCAAGAGACACCAGCAACTTAGTGAGACAAGGTGGGCATTTTATAGTGTAATGATGCTCATCATCATTATACAACAGAAATTATGAATATTAAAAAGGCAGTAGGGTGTTGTCAAGGGATTAGGTAACAGGAGGGGCCCTAGCCTCGATGGAACTGTGCATGTGATTACCCATAATGCATGCAGAAAAGGGGGGATCAATATATGATAATGATATTATAATAAGGCTCTCTACATCATAAGTTTACTCTAGGTCAATTCTTTACTGTTACTGCACAGGTGCCTACTTGGGGAAAGTCCCTTCTATTGTTTTGGGGTCCATATCCTGCTCGAACATCCTGGTGGTGCTGTTTTCTGATTGGCTGAGTATTGTGGTCCTGTCTAAGACTAGATGGGTATGGTTGTGGTTGAGTGCATGGACATACCTGCTGTTTCTGTGAGAAATAAGAGAAATGGTTCTGGGGGCAGTGGCTAGCTAGAGGCAGTGGCTGGCATTCCATCACATGGACACACCTGCTGCCCTATTACGGCATGACTTCATGGACATACCTGCTGTTCTAGCGAAGCACATATCAGGAAGTTAGGATATTGAGACAGGGTTGGGGGGGCAGTCGCTAGGTAGGGGCAGTGGGCCTGTTGTTCATTGAGGCCTGTGGTTGAGTCTGGCGGCCTATGGTGTGGTTAAAGCCACATTGTGTGGTTAAATCAGGAAACGCCTCCTGTTCAGTGAGGCCATAAGGAAGTTAGAATATTGGGGCTAGGGGCAGCTTTATTAGGATTCCATCATTGGCAAGGAGGGGAAAGGGAAGGAATAAATATTTAAGTACCTAGTATGTGCCAGGCACTGTGCTAAGTGCTTTACAGTTGTTGCCTCATTTGATCTCTTTACAGATATTATTTCATTTGAGGAGGCCTTTAATAACATGCATCATCCATTTAGGTCCAAAAATACAACAAAAAATGAAGAAAAGAAAGACAGCATGCATAGTAAATAAAGAGCAGGCCTCAGAATCAAGATGGCCTAGGTTCAAAATCTACCTTTTTTTTTTTTTTTCCTGGCGAGGCATTTGGGGTTAAGTGACTTGCCCAGGGTCACACAGCTAGTAAGTGTCAAGTGTCTGGTCTGAGACCGGATTTGAGCTCAGGTCCTCCCGACTTCAGGTCTGGTGTTCTATCCATTGTGCCACCTAGTTGCCCCTAAAATCTACCTTTGATAATGACTTTGTGCCCCCTAGACAGGTCACCTAACCTCTTGGTGCCCTAAGCAACTCTGCTAAAAGTTGGGGGGCAGGCCGTCTTCTGCTTTGGTAGGAGTTTCCTCAGTTGTTCCCTAATACCAATGAAAACACAGTCTGATCCTAAAAATATAAACAAAAAGTATAGGAATAGGAAGATTTTTTCTGTAGCGCAAAAAGTGTCTTAAGTGAAGAACGTTGACAGTAAAGACAGTGAGAGACATTCTCACTAAAAATAGGTATAAAGATGATTGTCAGCGCTGCCACCTGTCACCACTACAATTTGAGAGTTTTAGAAATATTAGTGTTTATTGCTTTAAT
The DNA here is from genome assembly GCF_900497805.2 of Vombatus ursinus. Taxonomy (NCBI): domain Eukaryota; kingdom Metazoa; phylum Chordata; class Mammalia; order Diprotodontia; family Vombatidae; genus Vombatus; species Vombatus ursinus. The sequence continues at coordinate 21,744,449 of NW_020954953.1, read as the reverse complement.
TTCTTTTTCATGCTTTATTTCTATATCTAAGACTCATGAGTTAAGTATTTCTCTATCAGAGGACCATGATTTATGTACTTAGGAAGGCCAAGAAATTCAGTAAAAAAAAATTTAAGTAATCAATTTTAAAAACATAAGAAATACACAAAAAATCTGCTTTTTAAAATAAATCATTAGGAAAAAAGGAGCTATTGATAGAAATAAAAATGTCATTTGTGATCATTACATTGTTGTGCATTAATCTATCAAGACATAATTACTTGTTGGCAACTCTAAAATGATTTCGATGGCAGTAGTTAGAAGGAGATTTTATATTACATATGGATATAGACATATATCTATAAACATACATATATAGAGATGCAGATAAGCAGGGTACTTTTGTTACTGTTGCTTTAAATTTAATATGCATTTGAAAAAACAGTATATAATAGAAGTTGACAGTTTATATAGTCTGTTTCTGTTCTTTGTATATTGAAACATTTATATTTGTTATGTTTATTAAGTTCATTAAAAAAAAAAAAAGACTTCAGAGATGGGGGAGCTCTCTACCTCTCAAAGCAGTCCATTCCAGTTTTGGATATCTCCAATTATTTGGAAGTTTTAGGAAGTTTTTCTTTACATCAAGCTTAAATCTGCATCTAACTTTCATACATTGCTCCCCATTCTGCTGAACAGAACAAGTCTGATACATCTTCTGCAAGACAGTCCTTCAAATACTTGAGGACAGCTACCTCTTCTACAGGCTAATATCCCTCTATTTTAGATTAAATTCTCAGATAAGACACTTCATTATCCTGGTCAACTACTGTGAATATTCTCCAATTTATAGCCTTCTTAAAATGTGGCACCAAGAAATGAGCACAATACTCCAGATTTTGTTGTGTCCAGGGAAGTGCAGTAGTACTATTGCTATAGCAGTAAGACAATAGAAGGTAAAGAAGAGGACTTCCAGGTTACATGATGACCAAGATGGAGATTTAGACATTTTCTCTGATCCTCACAACCTCTCATACCTTTCCAAAACAGAAATTATATGACAAAGATAAAGTAATTTCAACTGCTTCCATGGTCTAAGATACTAAGAATCAAAAAGAAAGTTAAAAAAAGTAATCATGAACAAGTGTCTACCTTGAGTTCAATTAGCATCCCCTCCCCTACCACCCACCATGCAGTGAGGTTGCATTAGCCAACTGGATCCATGGACTTGTAACAAAACACAACCCATTCTTGCCTTCTTTCCAGTGCCATGGAGATCCAAGTGCCAAACTGCAGAAACTTGCCGAGGCCCCAGCAGCCTGCATCCTGATAGCACTCTGTACTGAAAAAGATCGCTACAGGAGAGTGAGAGGAACAGAGGGACCAGACAGTACACATCTATGCTTGAAATAGAGCTCAACCCCACACCTGAACCCATCCCCTGCTCCTCTCAGAACCTCCAAGATCCAAACTACAAAGGACAGAAATCAACCCCACAGCATAGCAGTGCTCAACTGCCTGGGCAGGTAACTGAGAAACAGAGGGAACCCGGGGCTGCATAGGAGTAGGTGGTACTCCACTAAGCCTAAGGAAAAGAGCCAGTTCTGTCCCCCTAAAAGTAACTTGGGGCAGAGTCCTAGGCTGATGAACTTTGAGTTGCCCAGTATGGGAGGAGACTGAGACACTTTGAGATCCAACCCCCAAGGAAACCACCATCAGAGGGGAGAGAGTCAGAAAATGAACAGTAAGGGAAAATAAGGGAAAGGAAACAGTGAAATTACCGAGATTCTTAAGAGGCTGAAAACTCAGAAGACCTCTAGCATAGACATAAATCAACAAAAGGAATTATTAATAGCAGAAGTAAATATGGACTCCATATTTAGTAAATGAGTTCAGGCTCTATGAATAAATACAGTAAAACAGAAAAAAAATTATTGAACATTTGAAAACACAGAAGATCCTGTAGAATTTGAGAATGTGGAATGACAACACTGTTCCTAAGTGGTTTAAAAAGAGAAATGAGGGGGCAGCTAAATGGCGCAGTGGATAGAGTACCGGCCCTGGATTCAGGAAGACTTGAGTTCAAATCTGGCCTCAGACACTTGACACTAGCTCTGTGACCCTGGGCAAGTCACTTTACCTCATTGCCTCAGGGAAAAAAAGAGAAATGAGAATGAGAGTAGGATTTATGGCTTGCATAACAAAAATAATGAGAAGAATAGAAAAACTGGAATCTGCCATGGCAAGTCTTACTGAAGAAACAAAAGAGAGCCCAACTTATTGGGATTCAAATACACAGAAGTGAAGGAAAATCTAGAAGAAGAAAAACAAAAATAGTAACATTAAAGAAAACATGTTCCCTATTCAAGGAAAGCATATTGATCTGGAAGACAAGATGGACAAAAAAAACCCAAAAACTAAGGAGTCTATGTCTCCTAGAACAGTAAGACAAGTCAAAAAACTCAAACACCATAATGCAAGAAAACTCCCCAGAACTTCTGAATACAGAAAAAAGCAGTACCTTTTGAAAGAATGAATAGATCACCTCCAGAAAAAAACCCAAGGTGCTAAACTCCAAGATGCATAGTGCTCAAATTTAATAATTCAATTTAGAAACAAAAAATTCTTCAGGTAACCAGCAGAAAGACCTTCAAATACAGAGGAAAGGAAATTAGAATAACACGAGACTATTCTTGCATCCAGCAGAAAACTCAAGAATGGAATAATGTGTTCCAAAGAGCAATGGATGCTGCCCAGAGTGACTTGCCCTGAAAATCTGAGCTTAACTATATGAAGAAAAGATGGGCATTCAGTAATAAAGCGGTATTTGGAGCACTTTTAGAAAGAAAACCAGATCTGAAGAGATTACTTGCTTCTCAAATACCTCAATCAACCAAAATCTAGGTGGGGTGAATGAATACAGCAGCCAGTGACAACAGAACAACTGCAGAGACCAGTAAGAGACTTCTTTCTAAATGTACAGAAAGAGACAAGTTGAAAGCAGAAGTTAGGCAGAGGTAATGGTGAAGAGTGAGCCTGGGGCATTATGGACAGAACCTTGAGACACCCTGCCTACAGGTGAATCAGTGTCTTTTGTGGGACTGCATTACAAAATGGAAGGGTGCATAGAAGGGGGAGAGGAGGAGAAGGATAGAGGTGAGTACGTGATATGCCTGGGTCACATCAAAGGCTAGCAGTAAGGGGAAGGTGATCCCTGTGGACTCTCAGGAAGAGAAGACCCTAGAGCGAAGAAGATGGAAGGTTAGAAAGGAAGGGAGGGAAGAGAAGTTTTATTTTGATAATGGGGGTGGGTTTCCACTGAAGAATCCTCCTATGAGTGAAAAGAGCTATTTGGTAAAGGGAGAAGGGGGAGCATATGCTAAGTGTTGTCTGTGGGGATTTGGTGTTCAAAAAGACTGTTCAGCCTGACTCAGGAGAGGAGGGAGTTGGATTCCTCAGGGCATCTGGCACCTAGGGGAGTAGGAGGGGATGGATCTAGGGAGATTTTTAAATAAATGGGAAGGAAGTGACCAGGGGAGAATATAGGTCATTGGTAGGCTGCGTAATCAGGGGCATGGGGGAAAAGGGACTGCCATGCATCTTATCTGTTGCCTGCAAATATTGGCATTTTTCTGGGATTGTGGGACAATGGTAAAGGATAATACAATGGGATATTTCTACAAAGCAATGGCACAAACTGCTTAGAGGAAAGAACCCAGAATGTATACCGTGGAAGTTTTGACTCCATGGGAATGCAGAGAATAGAGAGGGACTAGCTAAGTATATGGGTAATGAAATAGAGGCGGGTCTAGAACAGAAAGAGAGGATGGATAATAAAGAGAGTGAGAGAAATTCTGTCTGGAAGGGAACACAAAAATGGGGTCAACAAATGGGAGAGGAGATCAAGGGTGAGGGGAAGAGAACCAATGGGAATAGGGCTTTTATAAAAAAAAAAAGATTAAGCTAAAGCAACTGGAGAGACATAATTCTGTGTTTATAATGGAATAGGGGAAAAATCATAAATTGAAAAAAACCTAATATTAGAGACAAATGGAGGAAAATATAAACCTAACTCTTATAATTTTAAATATGAGTGAATTAAACAATCCAATAAAATGAAAAAGAGTGACAGATTAGGAAAACAAAATCCTACAATCTATTGCTTACAAGAAACACCTTTTAAAAAGAGACACACACAGGAAAACCAAAGGGACTGGGGGAAAAAAATTGCTGTGTATCAAGTGAATCCAAAAAAGTAAGAGTTTCAGTCATGTTATCTGACAAAACAAATACAAACTTTAAAAAAAATAAAAAGAGTTAAACAAGGAAACTGTATCATGTTGAAAGAAACCATAAACAAAGCCCAATATCAGTGATAAACTTAGACACTCTAAATACCTTAGCATCCAAATTCATAAAAAACACATTAACTAAGCTACAAGAAGACATAGATAGTAACACGATTTTGTCAGGAATTGTGTGTCCCTTTCTGAGTTCTAGATAAGTCCAAAGGAAAAATAAACAGAAGGAAAAATACGGAATGAAATTGCTAGAGAAATTAGAACTAAAAGATTTATGGCATCTTCTCAATGGGACTTCAAAATAATATTCATATTTCTTAGCACCACATAGAACTTAAAAAAATGTCCATGTATTAGAGCACAAAGATACTGTAAAGGAATGTAAAAAGGCAGAAATATTAAATACATCTTTTATAACCCACAACACAATAACAATAGTAATTGTTTCAAGGACCACAAACAAAAGACAGACCCAAATAGAAACTTAATGATGAAATCCTAAATAAATGGGTCAAAGAAACAATAATTATATGAAAGAAAATGATAATGATGAAACAGCACACTGAAGTTTCTGGGATGTAGATAAAGCAAATCTTGGGAAAAATCATATCCTTATAAACATGTATTAACAAAAGAAAAAAAGAGGATTAATGAACTGAATATGCATTTTAACAAATTAGAGAAAGCCAACAAATGAATCTAAAATAAGCACAAAAGAGAAGATATTAACACTTAGCAGAGAAATAGATAAGTTGGAAACCAAAACAAACATAGAAAATGATAAAAAAAAAAGCTGATTCTTCAAAAAGATTAAGTAAAATTGTTAACTTTCAAATCAAAAAAATAGCAAATGAGCAAGGTGAAATCACAACAACATTTTTCATGTGATTGTTAGTAGTCTACAGTTCTTTTGAGAACTATTTCTTCATTTCATTTGACCACTTACCTACTGGGAAATGGCTTTTGATTATGTGTGTGTGTGTGTATACATAAATATATACATTTCTGATAGTTGTCTGTTATTTCATATATCAAACCTTTTCCCAAGAAATTTGATAGGATTTTTTTCCCTCTCCAGTTATCTTCTAGTTTTTTTTCTAATGAATCGTATGCCCTCTAATGTTCAGTCCTGTGTATTCACTTTAGTTATTCATTATTGTGTCAAATTGCATAAGATAGTGATCTAAATTTTATTTTTGCCAAAGTAGGTTCCTGAAAAATGCTCCAAATCTTTAATAAGAAGAGAAATACAAATCAAAACAACCATGAAGTTTCATCTCACAGTCAGTAAATTGGCAAAAATGATAAAAGACAAGAATAGTCAACATTGGAGGAGTTCCAAAAGATAGACGCACTGATACATTGTTGATGGAGCTGTAAATTGGTACAACCATTTTTGGAAAGCAGTTTGGAATTATGCAAATAAAGTAGCTAAAATGTCCCTACTCTGACACAGAGACTCTACTTGCTAGGCATATACCACAAGGAGGTTCTTGTTCAAAAGAAAGTTCCTATATATACCAAAATATAGCAACATTTTTTGAAATAATGAAGAACTAGAAATAAAGTAGATAGCCATTGTTTGGAGAATGACTCACACTTTGTGGTTCATGAATATACTGATATATTGATGTGGTATAAGACATGATGAATGTGAAAAAAACGAAAGTATGGGAAGACATGAACTAATGTTAGTGAAATAAGCAGAAATAGGAAAACAACATACTGAGTGATGACATCAATGTAGATGGAAAGGGTAAGAAAACAAAATGCTTTGTAATTGTCATGACCAAACCTAGCTTCAAAGAAGCAATGAGAAAATTCACCTCCCTTCTTTGCAGATGCTGTGGATGTGGAACAATGAATGTAATACTGTCAGACTTGGTTGATTTGTTGGTTGGTTTTTCTGGACCATTTTCCCCCTCCTTTTCTTTGCTATAAGGGCTAGCTCTTCAGGGAGGTGAAGAAGATGTATCTTTGTCTTTGCACATATAAATATGTAGATTTAAATAGAGATAAGAATGTAATAGAGAAAAATTATTCTTTGAAATAATCTGTAAGAATTCTTTTTAGCACTTGCACTCCATCTTCTAATCTTAAATGATGGGCTTTTATATTTCTGTTTTTGATTCATTTGGTGTTATGTGTTGTGAGGTGAAAACTAAATACCATTTCCCCATCCGTTTTTATTGAATAGTAATTCCCATTTTCTGTATTTAGTAATTTTGGATTTATCAAAAGCTAGTCTACTATATGTCTTTGCTTCTGATTTTGTATTACTTATTCTTTTACATATAACTACTTTTTTTTAACCTCTTAGAAGACAGTATTATTGACAATTACCACTTTGTATTATAAAATCTGAAAGTACAGGTCCCCCTGTTTTTTTCCTTCATAATTATCACTAATGTTATGAGCCCTTTGGTACTTTGATGTTGATTAAAAATCTATAAAATAGTTTGGATAATATTGCCATTTTTATCATAGTTTGCTTACAAGGGTGTTATCCAAGAATGACTACATCAAATGCAGAAGATATGTGTTTTAATAGTAGATGAGCCCCCAAATTATAACCTTTGTTTTAGGGATCATGATGACATAAAAGGCCTGGGTAAACTTTAGGAATTTTATTCAGTGACTTGTAACCCCTACCCAGGAAATCTGGAGAAAATCATCACCTAATTGACTATAAATAGAATCATAGGGTTTAGAGCTAGAAAGAACCTGGGACATCATCTAATCTAAATAAGTCATTTTATAGATCAGTAAAGAAATACTTGATGAGGTCCAGACTTGTCTCACATGGGAGGTGACAGCCTGTGTTCTAATCTCCATCCTCAATTGTGATATATGCTTTAAGACATAAGCACTTAGAGGAAAGAAAATTTTGTTAGTATATTGAAGAAAACAGTCTTTCAATAAACAGCTCTCTCTCTCTTCCCCTTTTAGTTTCCTGAGTATTCCCAGAAATTTCTATTGTTCTTTCCAAAGTTCTCCACTGTTGCCTGCAGATATCTCCAAGTATAGCTCTGATTCATCTAAAAAGTGGACTTACATTCTAGAAAGGCTTTTAAAAAATCCTCTCTGTTGTTGGCTTGGCCATTGCCACTAAGGGGAAGCGCTTAAGAGTCTTCTTCATCTACCAAGATATTCTGTTCTTTCAACATCACAGTTTGAGGGGGCAGCTAGCTGGCTCAGTAGATAAGAGTACCGGCCCTGGAGTCACGAGGACCTGAGTTCAAATCCAGCCTCAGACACATAACCCTTACTAGCTGTGTGACCCTGGGCAAGTCACTTAAGCCCAATTGCCTCATCAAAAAGCAAAAAACAACAACAAAAAAAAATCACAGTTTGAGTGGTACACACTGGTGACTTCTGACTAAAATTATTCCCTTTTTTCACTGTACCTGTCACTGTACATTGTACCTGTAAACACAAATCAGCTTGCCCAAGTCTAAGCCCTCTTATTCAGAACTGTAACAAGATTTTTTATTCATTTTATTTTTTGCCTGGAACAACTAACAGAAACCATTCCCAAGGAAATACATTAAATATGGGCTCATTTGGGCAGGAGATGTAGGAGACAGAGACCCCAGGATACCATATGGGGGTGGGGGGGATTCCACCCAGCGGCTGTAAGTTACTTTTTTAAAAATATCTTGGTAAGTCAGTAGGTGCTAAACCCTAATTCAGCACACTGCACCAAAGGCCTGGTTGTCCCAGTCTAGTCATAGCTCTGCTTGCATTGTTCTTTAACTTCAGAAGAATCCCCATCAGAAACTTTAGGCTTCGATACGTGGAGGACAAATGTTGATACATTTTCCCAGTTAATACTTGGTGGGGATATTTTCTACCCGTAGATAGATAGATAGATAATAGCTAACATTTATGTAGTGTTTACTACATGCCAGGCACTGTGCTAAGCACTTTACAATTATTATCTTATCTGATCCTCACAATAGCCCTAGAGGGAAGGTGCTATCCCTGTTTTACAGATGAGGAAACTGAGGCAAGCAGGTTAATTGACTTTCCCAGGGTCACGCAGCTAGTAAGTGTCAGATAAATAAGAAAAAGAGAGGGATTCATTTATTAAGTTCTTAGTATGTTTCAGATGCTGAGGATACTAAACAAGCAAATGAGACAGTCCCTTCTTTCAAAGAGCTTAATGGGTAAAAATAGTACCTAAAGGGAAGCTGCAAAGGGAATGGGACACCACATGTGGCAAGCCTGCAGCATGGGCTAAGAAGTGGGAAGGAGTCTTGGGCCTCAGCAAGGTCAGGGAATATTGAGGAGTTGATATAGCATTCTAATTTGCTCTGTCATTGGCTCTTACTGCTTGGGTGTGAATATCAGCTCACCCAAAGTTATTAAGAATCTGCCTGTTAATCAGACTTGCAGGTGGAGACTGTGTTTTGACAAGTTTTCAAGCAAGCATTCTTTCCAGTGGTTACCATTTAGGCTTCCAGGTTAATCAATGAAAGATGAGAAGTGGGGAAACAATCTAGGACCTGTCATTTACCTTATTTTAATCCTAAGTTAACAAAAATTTTACATCATTTTACAGACTACTCAACCCGATCCCATTGAACTCCAAAGACAGCAAGAGATCAAGAGAAAAGCTCTTGCCAGAAAGCGAGCCAGAGAACATCTTCGACTAAGAAGTCCTGAACCTGTAGAAGGCAGAAAACATGTTGATGTACAGACAGGTATATCACCTCAAAAAAAATCACTGTTTTTGTTTTGTTTTTACACTCTATCCCCTTAATTTATGTTAGCCTGTTTACAACATTATTCATGCATCTGATATACAGACCGTTTCTCTGGTGACTTAAAATTCATGTCATGAACATTTTTTTTCAGTGTCTTCTGTGTGCAGAGAGTACTGTACTAAGTATTGTAGGGCTAGCTGGTCAGAGTAGGGGAGAAAAATTTTCATTCTTTTGGATTTGTTTTATAGTCTTGATTTCTCATAAAAAGTCGCTAGCTGCCAATTGCTCTATTCTAATTTTTAAGGAAGTATTTTCTTCAGTAAGCTTTTGAACTTCTTTTTCCATTTGGCCAATTTTGCTTTTTAGGGCATTCTTCTCCTCATTGGCTTTTTGAACCTCTTTTGCCATTTGGGTTAGGCTGGAAGCTCCAGAGACAGCCGCTGCCCCAGGGCTGTGCTTGGGGAATGGGGCTGGGACCCTGTGCTTCTCTCTCACTGTAGACAGAGACTTTTCCTTCTGACCTTCTAAGATGTCTTTGGCATTCATGGGTTGAAAAGTCTGGAATCTGCCACAGCTGCCCATGATTTAGTCCTCTGAGGCCTGCTCCAGGTTCGCTGAGGCCTGTGTGCCAATGCTAAACTGCACTCTTTTCCCCGCCTGGCACGATATACCTTTCTGATCAACCATCCAGGCTGTTTTGGGCTGGAAATTTGTTTCACTCTGACTTTTTGTGGGTTCTACTGCTTTAGAATTTGTTTAGAGCCATTTTTATAGGTATTTGGAGGGATTTGGGGGAGAGCTCAAGCAAGTCACTGCTTTTACTCCACCATCTTGACTCCGCCCCCTAGAATGATATTCTAATTCTTTAATTTTGTTCTAGTTATGAATAGATGAAACCCCAGTAACTTGTTTAGGCTGCCCTTTTGCCTTGGCCTCTTTGCTTTTCTCTTTCCCCTTGTCTTTCTGGGAAAGGCTGTGTCCAGTCAATGCTGTGTGTCCAATAGACTTGCTCAGAGCCCCCAACTTAAGAAGAAGAGCAGACAGTGGGGCATGAGCCAGAGAGAAGTAGGATGACTGCCATTCCAAAGGACTGCTCACTTGACCGTTTAAAGTAATGGAGTGACAGAAGGAAGAATCAGATGAATTTGGGAGACATCACAAACATTTACAAAAGCATGGTATTTCAGTGATGTGGAACTTCAACCGTCTGGACATCTGTTGGAGCTCACTCTGACCCAACGTAAAGCAGCTAATAAGTTCTTGACTTGCTTTTAATTATGATTTCACTCTTCAGAAAAGTAGAGGAAGTGAAAGAGGAAATGCTGTTCTGAGCCTGGTTTAAGGAACAAGGAGGAATTGGTTGCCTAAGTAGAACTAATGGGAATAGTGGAGGGGAAGAACCTGTTCCATCTTAGAACTATACAAGAGGAAGGGAAATCCAGTCGTAGCACGAGGGGTTGGGCAGAGCAGTGTGGAACGTTAGGTTTTAGAGGAGCATGTTTCATAATGTTCAAGGAAAGGGGAAATAAGATCTAATGGCTTAAGATTCTGTGGAAAAAGTTAGCTAAGCAATTGAGGAAGTTTTTGAAAACAAAAGTGAAGGTGGGAGCAGAGCCAAGATGACAGAATAAAGGCAGGGAATTGCTTGTGCTTTCCCAAATTACCCTTCAGACATCGTTAAAAAAACAACTCAAAACAAATTCTGGACTGGAAGTACATGGAAGTACTACACAAAAGCTAGCCATGTATTAGGACATTAAAATGCAGAAAAACAAAAATAGCAAATGCATCCTTTTCAGATCATACATAATGCAGCAAAAATTATATTCAATAAAGGGCCATGGAAACATAGATTAAAAATTAATTGGAAAGTAATTCTAAAGAATGAGTGAGTCAAAGAACAAATCATACAAACAGTCAATAATTTCATTAAAGAGAATGACAACAATGAGACAACATACCAAAATTAATGGGATGTGGCCAAAGTAGTACTTAAGGGAAATTTTATCTCTCTGAATGCTGACATCAGTAAAACAGAGAAAGAACAGATCAATGAATTGGGTGTGGGGAAAAAAAAACTAGAAAAAAGACGAGTTAAAAATCCCCAATTAAACACCAAATTGAAAAGCCTGAAAATCAAAAGAAAGATTAACAAAATTGAAAGTAAGAAAACCATTGAACTAGTAAGTAAAACTAGAATCTGGTTTTATGGAAAAATCAATAAAATAGATAAACCACTGGTTAATTTGTTTTGAAAAAAAAAAAAGAAATTAGAAAACCAAATTACTAGCATCAAAAATGAAAAGGGTGAATTCACCACCAATGAAGATGAAATTAAAGCAATCTTTAGGGCTATTTTGCCCAATTATATGCCAACAAATCAGATAATCTAAGTGAAATGGATGAATATTTGCAAAAATATAAATTGGCCAGATTAACCAAAGAGGAAATAGAATACTTAAATAACCCTATCTTTGAAAAAGAAATTGAACAAGCCATCAATGAACTCTCTAAGAAAAAAACCCCAGTACCCAATTAACTAAAAAACTAGTTGGAAATAATGAACGACTTTAGCAGAGTTGCAGGATATAAAATAAATCTACATAAATCATTAGCATTTTTATATATTATGAATAAAGTCTAGCAGCAAGAGATAGAAAGAGAAATTCTATTTAAAACAATTGTAAGCAATATAAAATACTTGAAATCTACCTGCCAGGACAAGCCCAAGAACTATGTGAATACAATTACAAAACACTTTTCACACAAATAAAGTTAGATCTAAGCAATTGGAAAAATATTAGTTGCTCATGGGTAAGTTGAGTCAATATAATAAAAATGACAATTCTAGCTAAATTAGTTTACTTATTCAGTGCCATACCAATTAAACTACCAAAAAATTATTTTATAGAGCTAGAAAAAATAGTAACAAAAACTATCTGGAAGAATACAAGGTCAAGAATACCAAGGGAATCAATGAAAAAAAAATGTGAAGGAAAGTGGCTTAACCATACCAGATCTCAAACTGTATTAGAAAACAGTAATCATCAAAATAATATGGTGCTGGCTAAGAAACAGTGACAGATCAGTGGAAAGATTAGGTGCACAATACACAGCAGGAAATGACTGTAGTAATCTAGTGTTTGAAAGATGCAAGCTTTTGGAACAAGAACTCACTATTTGACAAAAACTACTGGGAAAACCGGAAAGAAGTTTGGCAGAAACTTAAGTATAAACCAACATGTCACACTGTATACCAAGGTAAGGTCAAAATGGGTACATGATTTAGATATAAAAGAGTGATACTATAAGCAAATTAGGGTAACATGGAATAGTTTACCTGTCAGTTCTGTGGATAAGGGAAGAATTTATGACCAGACAAGATAGAAAGCATTATGGGATGTAAAATGGATTATTTTGATTATATTAAATGAAAAGGTTTTTGCACAAACAAAACCAATGCAGCCACGATTAGAAGGAAAGCAGATAACTGAGGGAAAAAAGTATAGCAAGTTTCTCTGATAAAGACCTTAAAGAACTGAGTCAAATATATAAGAATATGAGTCATTCCCCAATTGATAAATGATCAAAGGGATATGAAGGGGCAGTTTTCAGATGATGACATCAAAGCTATCTATAGTCATATAAAAAAGTACTGTAAATCATTATTGATTAGAGAAGTAGAAATTAAAACAATTCTGAAGTGCCATCTTATATTATCAGATTGGCTAATATGACAGAAAAGGAATATGACAAATGTTGGAAGGGTTGTGGAAAAATTTGGACACTAACGCATTGTTGGTGGAGTTGTGAACTAATCCAACCATTCTGGAGAGCAGTTTGGAACTATGCTCAAAGGGCTATAAAACTGTGCATACCTATGATCCAGCAGTAGTACTACTAGGTCTGTATACCAAAGAGAGCCAAAAAAAAAGGAAAAGGACTTATATGTACAAAAACATTGTGATTCTTTTTGTGGTGGCAAAGAGTTGGAAATTGAGAGGATGATTATCAATTGGGGAATGGCTGAACAAGTTGTGGTATATGATTATGATGGAATACTGTTCTGATATAAGAAATGATAATTAGGATGCTTTCAATAAAATCTGGACTTAACATAAACTGATGCAAAATGAAGTGAGCAGAACCAGGAGAACATTGCACACAGTAACAGCAGTATCATATGATGATCAACTGTGATTGACAGCTATTTTCAGCAATATAGTGATCTAAGACATTTTCAAAGGACTCATGATAAAAAATGCCATCTACCTCCAGAGAAAGAGTTAATGGTGTCTGAATGCAGATCGAAGCATGTTTTTTTTTAACTTCCTCTGTTTTTCCTGGTTTTTTTTGTATTGTCTTTCACAACATGACTAATATGGAAATGTTTTGCGTGACTGAACATGTATAACCAATATAAAATTGCATGCCTTCTCAAAGAAAGGGGAGGGAAGAGAGAAAAGAATTTGGCACTCAAAAAATTTTAAAAATGAAAGTTAAAAATGTTTACATGTAATTTGGAGCAAAAAACAAAAGAAATAGAAAGTAAAGATACAAACAAACAATTTTTATCAAGGGAAAGGAAGGAAATGTACTTCTTTTGCCTATTTTTCCAAGTAGTTTATATATGGTATTGGAATTAATTTTGTTAAATGTTTGGCAGAATTCACTTGTGAACCCATTTGGTACTGGGGATTTTTTCTTAGAGAGTTCATTGATGACTTGTTCAATTTCTTTTTCAAAAATAAGGTTATTTAAGTATTCTATTTCCTCTTCTGTTAATCTGGGTAGTTTATATTTTTGCAAATATTCATCCATCTCACTCTAGATTGTCTGATTTGTTGGCATATAATTGGGCAAAATAGCTCTTAAAGATTGCTTTAATTTCATCTTCATTGGTAATGAATTCACCCTTTTCATTTTTGATGCTAGTAATTTGGTTTTCTAATTTCTTTAAAAAAAAAACAAATTAACCAGTAGTTTATCTATTTTATTGATTTTTCCATAAAACCAGGTTCTACTTTTACTTACTAGTTCAGTGGTTTTCTTACTTTCAGTTTTATTAATCTCTCTTTTGATTTTCAGGATTTTCAGTTTGGTATATAATTGGGTATTTTTAATTTGTCCTTTTTCTAGTTGTTTTTTTTTTCCACACCTAATTCATTGACCTACTCTTTCTCTGTTTTATTAATGTCAGCATTCAGAGATATAAAATTTCCTCTAAGCACTGCTTTGCCCACATCCCATTAATTTTAGTATGTTGTCTCATTGTTGTCATTCTCTTTAATGAAATTATTGACTGTTTGCATGATTTGTTCTTTGACTCACTCATTCTTTAGAATTAGATTATTTACTTTCCAATTAATTTTTAATCTATGTTTCCATGGCTCTTTATTGAATATAATTTTTACTGCATTATGATCTGAAAAGGATGTATTTGCTATTTCTATTTTTCTGCATTTGGTTTGAGGCTTTTAATGTCTTAGTACTTGGTCAGTTTTCCAATAAATAATACAAAATTTGTTAAAACAATGCCATCAATTTTTAAAGGATACATTTTTTTCAAAAGCAGGAAATGAGAGGTTCTTTCTGTAATGAGAAATCTATCAGTAAAAGAGAACAAGATAAATTGAGAATGAATATCAACAATATGGAGAATGTGATGGAAATTTCAGATACAAGCAGAGAATATATGAGAAATAAAATTTACATTCTGGAAAGCAAATCAGAAGTAACAGAATATGCAACAAAATAAAAAAAAAACTTGAGACCCTTATAAACGAAGATGCTAACTAGAACATACAGTTTAGAAAGCTAATTTAAATTACAGTATTAACTTGAAAAAAAGGCACAGAAGCAATGTTTTTCAGGAAAATTACACGAGATCATTTAAAAATATCTTTCTAGATGACTGACTTTGATCGACTTGGCTCTTCTCAGCAATGCAAGGATCTAAGACAACTCCAAAAGACTCACGATGGAAAATGCTATCCACATCCAGAGAAAGAACGATGGAATCTGAATGCAGATGGAAATATACCATTTGCCCTCCTTTTCCTTTGTTATTTTGTTTTATTCCTTCACTCTTTTGCTTCCTCCCATTAGTTCTAATTGTTCTTTTCATCATGATTAATGGGAAAATATGCTTAATATGAGTGTATAAGTAGAGCCTATATCAGATTGCACACCATCTTGGGGGGGGAGAAAAGAGGAAGGGGGAGAAAATTTAAAACTCAAAATCTTATGGAAGTGAATGTTGAAAAATAAAAATTAACTATTTTTTAAAAATATCTTTCTAGAATTATAAAACTATTGAGGTTTTAATTCTATAATCTCTCCACTTCTCCTTTACCTCTTCCCAGTAATACAATAGATTCTGTTCCTTAAATTTCATTGTACTATACCAACTCTTGCAGTGTAGTTATGTATTTCCAGGAACAGAAGAGAATCCCAGCTTAATTATACTTGCAGGGAGCATAACTAATTATAATTTACTGCTATTAAAATAAAGATTACAGTGAATATGTTATTAACATTTAATAAAGGCAGCCTCTGCACTGGAACCTGTGGCCTTCTAGGTCCTCGGGTGCAGCCTTTTGACTGAGCCCAAGTTTTACAGAACAAATCCTTTTATTAAGGGAATTTGTTCTTGTGAAGTTTGGATTCAGTCAAAGGGCCGCTCCTGAGGACCTAGAGGGCACCTGTGGCCTTCAGGCCACAAGTTCCCCACCCTGACTCAGTATTTTTTGTCCTGAATCTTGGGTGGCCGTAGCACATGTGACAGGAGCTGACCAGTTCTACCAGGACTGCACTGTTTTCTTTTCGAGACTTAACTAAACAACCTTACGCTTTTTACAATCACATCATTTTCGAGGAAACAGAACCCAGGTACTTATAATATACCACCCTGAGTGATATAATCCCTTTGGTGCTCAATAGCACTATCTCTGATTCGTCAGTCACCGAATGATTATATGTATCATCCTCTTCCCTCTGGAGGAAAGACCCTGTTCTGACCAGAGTGCCTTAGTTCCCCACTTCAAAGCCCAGGTCTGTGTCACATAACCCAAAATCAGAGACTAAGACTCAGTGTACTCATATCACCTCTGTGCTTATAATTCTACCAGGATAATTTATTGACATTTCATCCTGTGAAAGCTAAATTTTAGGAATTTATTCACATTATGAGAACCATATACCAGAATGAGCCTTATATCTCTCTGAGCTAAGATTTGATCAAATTTATATATTTAAGGGCCAGGGAGAAAAGGTAACGTCAGGTAGCTTAATGAGTGATATTCTTTTAAAAGTGTCGAAAATCTGTCATAATTCTATACATTGGACCTGCTAGTTCTGCATTCCTGTATGTTCATTTGGCTAACTTCCCATCCTTCGTTATATATTTGCCTCTTATACTACTATTATTAACTATCTACTACTATATCTTCCCTTACTACAACCCCTTTATAGTGCTCAGCACATACAACTTAATAAATACCATAAACTAAGTATGTCATCCCCTAGAATATATATATGAAAACTTAATTGGGTCTTTAAATTGGATCTCACATTTGATCATTTTGATTTGAAGGATAATATTCTTATTCATTAAAATTTCAAATAATGCTCCTAATGTTAGAGTATGCCAAAAACTTAATAAATGTTTGTGGTATTTTTTTCTTAGAGTTATACCTAGAAGAGCTTGCTGACCGCATAATAGAAGTTGATATGGAATGTCAAACTGATGCATTTCTGGACAGACCACCAACACCACTCTTTATCCCAGCCAAAACTGGCAGAGATGTAGCCACCCAAATACTAGAAGGCGAGGTATGGTAAACTTTTCAGTATTCTATCAGTTATGTGTTTCTATTCATAAAGTATATTTAGATTGAGTAAGAGTTTGTCAGTCAACAAGCATTTATGTAGTGCTTGCTACATGCCAGGCAACATACTAAGTGCTTGGGACACAAAGAAGGCCAAAAAAATTCCTGCCCTCAAGAAGTTTACATTTTATTGAGGGAGCTTACAAATAAATAAGCACATACAAGATATATAATGTCAGAGGGAAAAACATCCTGCAGGAAGTGACATTTGAGTAAAGTATTTAAAGAAGCCAGAGATTGTAAGAAGTGGAGATGGGGAGGGAGAGCATGCCAGGCATAGAAGATAGCTAGTACAGAGGTACAGAGATGATAAATAATAACTAACATTTATTTGGAAGTTTAGGAGTTCCAAAGTGCTTTTTATATCTCATTTTATCTTCACAGTAACTCTTAAGAGTAGTGATGTTATTATCCCCATTTTACAGATGAGAAAACTGAGACAGAAAGAGGATAAGTGACTTGCCCAAAGTCACCCAAGTAGTAAATATTTGAGGCAGGATTTGAACTCAGGTCTTCTTGACCCCAAGTCCAGCACTCTATCTACTGTGCTTCCTACATGCCTCGTTGGCCACATCCAAAAATGTAAGTCTAGCTGGGAGATGGAATGTCTGTGAGGAATTATAAGTAGGCCATTGTAGCTGGATCATAAAATCCAAGGAACAGAATAAGTAGAATAAGATTGGAAAATTAGCAAAGGGCCAAGGTTGTAAATGCCAACCAAAGGACTTGTATTTGATTACTACATGCCAGACAACGTGCTCAGTGCATGTAATAGGTGATCACCAGAGTACTCAACAAAGGAGAAGGGGGAGGGAGACCTACGTTGAGGAGAATCATTTTAGCAGCTAAGAGGAGTGGATATGTGAGGTGAGTGTAAGGAGACAAGGATGACAGTGAGGCTGCAGACGTCACTGACTGGCAAGATGGTGGGCCCCTGACAGGAAGGGGGAAGTTTGGAGGCAAGTGTAGACACTTTACAAGTAATAGTTCTTATACCGAAACATACAATATGCTGGATTTCATTCCTCAGATTATCTAGAGCTGTCTGATCCAGGCATGCCTAGAAATGGCTTCCACTATGTGGTTTTGATTTGATTTCGATGACATTCAAAAACCTCTATTTTCAAAAATGGTCTTAGCATAATTTTCTAAAATTTTAGTGAGGTACTAAATTTAGTCTAGTAATAAATAAGGAAGAACATTCTGCACTAAAGATGCAAGTGAAGCTAGATTTGCAATTAGAATAATCCCGTATAGTTTAAGAAGGATCTTAAAGTCATTGCAGTGTTCACATTCTTTTGCAATGCGTAAATATGATGACTTTGAGGGGGTTGAATGCACCCTTGGGGAAAGAAACCCCAAACAACTACTATTAAGAAAATAGGAGAGGTAAAGTTAAAGATTTCAGAGTATAGGCATACAGAGGAGATTAGCAAGCCAACCACTTGGGCATTCACTACTAGACATTGCTGAGGTTTTTTTTCATCCCTGCTACTAATAAGATGTGAGGATCTCTCAGAGAGAGCAATATTAAAATGAAGATGTTTTTCCTTGAATTACATAATTACATCTTAAAGGTTTTAAATGTTATCATGCATCTCTGTGTGGATTTAACTTACCTGTGATAGGTTCATATCTCAAGTATCTGCGAATAGAATAGTTCTGCTATATGAAGGTTGGAACTTGTGAAGCTAACAGCGAATTTCTTTCGGTTTCCTAAGCTGTTTAACTTTGACATCGAAGTCAAGCCGATGTTGGAAGTCTTGGTGGGAAAGACCATTGAACAAGCTTTGCTGGAAGTCCTGGAAGAAGAAGAATTGGCTGAACTACGGATGCATCAACAGCGGTTCGAAGAATTACGGAATCTGGAACTTGCAGAAGTCCAGCGGCTCGAAGAACAGGAGAGGCGCCACCAGAAGGAGAAGGTGTGGTGGCCTTTGGCTCTCCCTTTGTTGTTCCTACCTTCTGCTGTTGTGCGTCAGATTACTTGGGGATTCTTGTATTAACTGGAAATATTTGAAGACTGGTTGAAGAAAGAAAGAGCCTGGGATACTTACTGGCCAGCTCACTCCCCTACACTTAGACCACAGTGCCCTTTGTGAACTTCATTATAAAATGAAGATTCCTTTTATAGGATTCCTGAATTGAGTTTCTATATAGTTCTAATTTAGCCTTGGATTCCACAAAAAAGAAAATCCAAGACATTGAATGTGTGACCATAATGTCTCCTAGTCAGTGCTTCGGTAGAGACTGTGAAGCACTAGCAACTATGTCTTTATCAGATATATTGACCCCTATTCTGTAAGCTTTGTTTGTAATATTATTTGTTAAATAATCTATTTCTTGTATATTCTGTTTGGTATAACTTGAAGTATTTTAATGTTATTTGTTAGATCCTTATAAATAAATCATATTCTCCTACTGCTTAGGCTATTCTGGTGATATACACTTGGAAGCTTCATTACCTTTTTCAGACCACCAGAAACTATAACTTCCTAAGTGCACTGAATCGATAACTTATTGAACAGTACTCTAGTACTATTTTGTTGGACCATTGTGTATGTTGTCAACTAGCTCAACATTCAAGGAAAACCCTGGTCACAAGCCTTAAAATGAGGCAGGGATAGTGAACAGAGCATTATTTCCACCTGTGATTATTTGGGCCATGTTTCCCATCCTCCTTTTATCTTTGTAGGACTTTTTTTCTATACACACAGAAAGCATGTGGTAATGACTATTAAAATAGTCATCATTGAATATAAATAGGACATGTCCTAAAGATGAAGATACATGAAGCACCACTTCAAGTAACTAACAGTACTGTTTCTTTAGTCTTTGTTATAACTAGAAAATGGAAATAGAATGAGACCTTTTACCCCTTCTACTGAATAAAGCTTACTGCCAGTGTTCTCCCCTATGTGAAGAGGAGAATAGTACCCAATATACTTGGATGCTGCATGAGTAATGAGTCTCATTTTAAAATTTTATATTGCATGCTCGTGTAAAGTAGGTAGGCCAGGTTGAAATAACGATTACATATGCTGTATATGATAGCATTAATAAGAAATATGAACATTCAACAAACAGATACCCTACTTTCTATTTGATAAAAGTAGGGCCTCAACAACTTCAGTACATTTTCTTCACCAGGTTCTATATTTGGAGCAGCAATAAAAGTTAAGAGAATAAATTTCATGACAATAGTCTTGTTGGTATACCTTGAAACACTATGTAAACACAAGTTTTCATTAGTATTTTTATTTTTTTGGCAGGAACGTCGCAGACAGCAACAACTAGCAGTATTACACAAACAGAATGAGACTTCACAGAAAATTGCAGCTCGAGCATATGCTAAGATTTACTTGGCTGACCTCCTTCCATCTGTCTTTGGCAATCTCAGAGATAATGGTTAT
Organism: Vombatus ursinus; assembly: GCF_900497805.2. Taxonomy (NCBI): domain Eukaryota; kingdom Metazoa; phylum Chordata; class Mammalia; order Diprotodontia; family Vombatidae; genus Vombatus; species Vombatus ursinus. The sequence continues at coordinate 21,724,158 of NW_020954953.1, read as the reverse complement.
TTCTATGATCCTATAGAAAGAGGTTTGTTGCAGTTCTGTGTTTTGATATGTTAGCTCCCAAATAGCACTAATTTTCAGTAATATTATGTAATAATTTGTGTATAGTACTCTTGGCACAATAAATTAATTTCATCTTTATACCCTTTTCATTTTGGAAAAAAAAAATGGGTTTTTAGCTGACCTTGATGAATCAGTGTTGATTTTTGCAAGTGTTGTCTTATTTGTATCCTTAGTCTTTTTAGCACAGTGACTAGCATAAGGTATGCATTGAATAAATGCTTTTTCATTCATTTGTGTTATTTCTCAGAGGAAAAGATAGCATTGTTCTTTGCAAGGTTAACTGTCTAACAGCTATGCCTTTGATCCCATTTCCTCATGACTGACTTTAGGACTATGTTTCATTTCTCCTTCTCTACCTCCTTTCACCCTTCAATATCTCCCTCTGCATTAGCTCTCTGTCTTTGATCTACTGACTCGTTCAGGTCACCTCCTCTTTCAAAATTGGTAGAAGGGACTTCTGAAGCCATCGGGTCCTGCGCAAGAATCTCTTCTACAACATTCTCCTGCAGTGTGATTGGTCCACGCAGCTTTGGATTGAAATCATCTGGTCCAGAGAACTCATGGCCTCCAGAGTTCACTTTAGAGAACTTTTGTTGTGCCCTCAAGTTTAAGGTTGAGCCTCTGCAACTTCCACACGTTCCTACTTCTGCCCTTTGGGACCAGACAGAACAAGTCTGTTCTCTTTGCTGTAAGATAGGCCTTCAGATACTTGAAGGTAGCTCCTTTGTCCTCACTAAGCATTCTGGTGGCCAGGCTAACTATCCTTTGTTTCTTTAATGATATGGCAATCCATATCTTTCACCATACTTGTTGTTCTCCTCTTAACTGTCCCCAGCTTATCAGTGTCCTTTCAAAAATGTGTTGCCTAATACTCAATACTCCAAGTGGGATGTGATTAGGAAAGAGTACAGGGAAACTATAATTTCCCTAGTCCTGTACCCTATGCCTCTTTCAATGCAAATTTTTAACTACCATCTCACACAAATTATATTGAGTTTGTAAGGTAGTTATAACCCCAGATCTTTTATAGACTGATGAATAGTCATGCTTCTCTGTACTTGGGAAGTTGTTAAATGTAACAGTTTTCATTTATCCATATTGAATTTCATTATTAAATTTGGTTCACTTTTCTAGCCTGTCAAGATATTTGTTAATCCTCCTTCTGTCACCCACTGAATTAATTATTCCTCCCAATTTTGTCTTATCTGCAAATACATAGAAATGTGAAGGGTAGTGTGTTGATGGCAAAAAGTAGCTACTGGTTCAGTTTAATTTAAACATATAATGTGTCAAGGGAAATAATGTGAAATAAGGCTAGTAAGATATATGGGAGAGAGCATGTGAAGGCCCTTCAGTGGTAGACTACAGAATTTATATTTCATCCTGGAGAGCACTGAAACTCTAGGTGTTTTCAGTAGGAGAGTGAAGTAATTGGACCTGGACTTTAGAAAGATGATTTTTTTTTTTTTTTGGTGAGGTGATTGGGGGATGAGAAGAGGGAAAGGTCTAACGTGACCTCTCTCAGATGGAGAGAGAAGAAGCTAAGAACATTCCCTTGAGAAACTTCCACATTAATCGATCAGTAGATGAGTGAAAGACAGAGTGCTTAAAGAAAGAGGAAAACCAAAAAAAAAAGTGACGTCTCTGAAGCTAAGGGAGGAGAGAATACCCAAGAGTAGGAGGTGATGGAAGGGCAAAAAGTTGCTCAGAGAGGATTACTACTGAAAATGGCCAGTAGACTTGTTGATTATGCAGTTATTGCTAATATATGAGAATAGTTTCAATGCAACATTGGAGTGTCAAAGCCCAGTTGCAAGGGACTGAAGAGGCAGTGGATAGGGAAGAGGTGAATAGCTTTCTCACGAAGTTGAGCAGATCTTTTTGGATCCCGATTCTATCATCTGTTATTAGCTATTTCTCCCAGCTTTGGGTTTTTCAATTCCTCTTTAGTTGATTAGACATTGAACCGAACAAGAAAAGGACAGAACCTTGAAAGCCAAAGATAAGTACAATTCAGGACTTCCTATTTAGCTACCTTTTGACTAGTTACTTAAGTCCTCTAGATTTTGTTTGTTTTTCTTTTTGTTTTGCTTTCTTGTTATGGTGGAAGAGACCTTAAATGTATTCTCCCCTCTAATTTTACAGGTGAGAAAAGTCAAGCTTCATTTTAGAGATATTCCATCTTCTCTTCAGAGTCAACTCTTTTTTTCTTACCATAGTGTCTGTTTCTTACTGCTTCTACTTCTTATTTCAGCCATGGCTACCAGTGTTTCTAATCTTCAGTGTTCTCTTTCCTCTTCTCTTTACTTTTCCTTTTTTGTCTTATGTTAATTCTCCTGCATTTCTCAACTTTCAGTGAAAAGACTAACAAAAGCTTTCTTTCTCATTTTTACTGTTTATAAGATGTAAGATATAATCTTTGGGTCTTCAATTCTTTGATGATGATTTCTTTGTTGTTTGCTGTCCAGGACCTACTTTGCTACCAAAATTTCCTGCCCCATCCCCATCCCATGCCAGCTTCCACTGCCCACGACCTGTTTTAGGATTTCAGAGCTGTTTTAAACACCTGAGAGTGCCAGAAGACTGTTTTTCCTGATAGTTTAGGTTTTAATGTGATCAAATAGCTTTTAACTCAAACAGAATTCTTATCTATATAAACTCTCCCTTGCTAAACACTCCGGTATTCCTCCAGAAAAGTATAGGAAATTACACCAGTGGCATAGAGCATAAGGAATCACTGTACTTCCTGTTTGTCATTACTAAGTCAGGTCTTGACTCCAGGAACAGTTATCTGGGCGATCATAGACAAGTCACTTAATGTCTTTGAGCCACAGTTTCCTCATCTATAAAATGGGAGGGTGCTGGCCTGGATGGTCTATAGGATCCCTTCTGACTCTACTGTCCTATGATTCTGTGACCTTGTTTTAAAACAAAAGTGAACTGACCATTTTTTGATGTTGCTATTTTCCAGACTTGTCTTTTTTTTTTTTTTTTAAAGTCCCGCTTTCTAATCCAGTCCAAAAGGCTGGTTGGACAGATACCACATGTACCTCAAGATCAGAAAAACTCCACCCTTTCAGTCTAGTCTGGACAATGAGAAATAAGTTTAAATAAATTATATTCTTTCATTGCCTTCCTTCCCCAATTCAGTTGTGTTTAATGTGCCGAATTTTGATTAGCAGTCCTGCCTATTTGGCTGATAGGATTAAGAGGATGACACCATAGTGATTTCTTAGTAAAAATACATACACAAGAATCATAGTCTTAAGTTGGAATGGGCCTTGTGTAACCCCTAGTTCGTGTCTGTTACCATCCTTGGAAAAATAGCCTTACCATTCTGTTTTTGTTGGTTTTGTTTTTGTTTAACCATGCTTTGTTCTAAAGCAGTGTTCTTTTGAGTGATGTAACTGACAGGCAGGGAATTGCTGGGAAATAACAGATTTTGTTTTCTTTTAAAGAATCAACAAAACACTTTAAAAAAAGAAAAAATACCCTAAAGCATACATTTTTCCTAAGTGAGTTTTGCTATACAAAGAACTATGCACAACAATGTGAGAGGCAGGTAAGATAAAGAAAATAAAACCTGCCTAGTCTTATTTTGAGTCTATTTACTCATCTATAGAGTAAGAATGGGACAGCTTAATGGACAGAGAGCAGGAGTCAGGAAGACCTAAGTTTAAATCTGACCTCAGACACTTCCTAGCTGTGTGTGACCCTGGGCGAGTCACTTAATCATCTTTGCCTCAGTTTCCTCATCTGTAAAATGAGCTAGAGAAGGAAATGGCAAACCACTCCAGTATCTCTGCCAAGGAAATCCAAAATGGGGTCATGAAGAGTTCAGACACAACTGAAAAACTTCTCAACAACAACAATAAAGTAAGAGCATTGAGCTGGATCAGGGCTTCTTAAGCGGGGTTGCATAGACACCCAGACTTCAAGGGTTCCATGAATGTGGATGGGAAAATATTTTAGTAGCTGGGGTTTTTTTTTAACAAATTTTATTTCCTTTGTAATCTTATTTATGCATTTTTAAATGTTACTCTGAGAAGAGGACTGTAGGTTTTACCAGACTGCCAAAGAAATCCATGACACAAAAAAAAGATTAAGAACCCCAGGGTTTAGATGTTTGTTAAAGATCCCTGACAGCTCTAAAATTCTATATTCCTTAAGTCTAATTTCATATTTGAGTAAGTTTGATTTGTGTAACAGAAAAAAAACTGACCAGAGTATTCTTCACCTAAAAGGCAAAAGGTATTTATTCTCTCTTCAGTTGCTTAACCTTACTGTCTTAAGGAAACTTTCATTATTGTAGGTGACTATATACTCCTATATTAGAAAAAACACAGATTCTCCTGTCTTCTAGGAATGATTGATTTTTCAAATTGCATTTTTAGAATTTATTTTTCTTGTCTTACAGATATTGAGATTGGATTTCTACCCTGGTTGATGCATGAAGTAGATAAGACAATGGAATACCAAACGGTGGGAAGAGTAGTACTTGACAGTAAGTTATTTTTGTTTGGCCCTAAGCAGTGTGCTGAGGGGTACATGTTCAGAAGCAGCAGCTGTGTAGCTCATTCCTTCAGAAGCAGACCAGAGTCTTAGTTCCAACTTCTAGCCCAGTCAGAATCCTGCAGAAGAATAACCAGGGCAGGAATCCAAGAGTGAAGGGAAGCTTGCAGTTCTATCCCTCTGAACCTCTAGAGCGTCACAGCTGGATGGTAGTAGCTGACTCAAGCAGCAGTCTGCTGTTGCTCAGAACCAAACCCAGGTCAGACACTTGCAAAGCTCAGACTGAGGGAGTAGTGATTCCTTTGTTTTGGACTTTGCCTCAGATCAGAACACTTTGAGAATACTGAAAGTTTTCAGGTCCCCAACCTGAACTGTCTTTAAGAAACTGAAATAATACTACACTCATTACCCCAAGAAAGCAACCACAGACCGTCCCAGAACTCACCTCCAGAATTGCTCAGGCCTGGCCCAAACACAGCCTGAAGTTAGGAAGTAAGCTGGAAGAATGAGCAAAGAAATAAAGAATCCCAGTATCAAAAAGCTATTATGGTGACAGGTTACTCCAGACATAAACCCAAAAGAAGAAAATGATCCCAAAACATCTACAAGAAAAGCTTCAAAGAAAAACACAGCTTGTATGTACATTCAGCTAGAATTCTTGAAAGAAGTGGAGCAAAAATTTTCTTTAAAAAGTTTAAAGTGTTTTCCTTAATAAAGAGAGCTAGAGGAAACATTTGAAAAGAAGTGAGAGCTATGGAAAAAAGAATTGGAAAGGTAATGGACAGTTTAAGATGAGAGATATAAAACCTTGGTCAAGCAAAAAACTCTGACAATTAGAATGGACCAAATAGAAGTCAATGATTCCATGTCATAAAAAGAAATATTAAAACAAAGTCAAAAGATGAAAAAAAAATTTAAGGCATCTTATAGCAAAAACAAATGACCTGGAAAATAAATTGAGGAGAAAAAATTTAAGACTCATTGGACTACCTGAAAACAATGACCAAAAAAAGATCCTAGACATATTTCAAGAAATCCTAAGAGAAAACTTCCCAGATCTCTTAGAACCAGAGAGCAAAGTGGAAATAGAAAAAATCCAATGGGCACCTCCAGAAAGAAAGCCCAGAATGAAAACTCAAAGAAACAATAAAGCTAAAATCCAGAACTTCTAGGTCAAAGAAAAAAATCCTATAAGTATCCAAAAAGAAAAAAATCCAAGTACTAAGGAGCCACAGTCAGAATCACACATGATTTAACAACCTCTACTATAAAGGAGCAGACGTGATGGGTGAAATCTGAAATGACTAAGGAAACAAAGTTTCGAGCTTCCTAGTATACCCATTTATTAAGCATTGCAAGCGAATTGCGTAACCATTGGAATTGGCTATAAGTCAGTATGGGAATATTGAATTTTATTAAAGCCTCCTCAGCTTGGCAGTGGACCCCAAATACAGGAGAAGACAGATATTTATGCATTAAAAATAAACAATTAGTAGGATATAAACCAGGATACAAGATTAGGTAATCTGAGTTCTAACTGGAGGAAAGATTACGGGCTTTCTGAGTTGGGAGAGGGAATGAGTGAGTATTGGGAGGGGGGAGAGCGAGTAGATGCAGTTCCCTAAAATCAGAAAAAGAGCTGTCCCCCTCTTTGCAAGTGCCTGTATTCGGTCAGAAGAGAATGGAACAATAACTGATTGGTCGATATGGGGCCAGTTTTCAGATAAGACATATGGGTTGATTGAGATGTATAATTGTGAGAAAACTCCTTGGATCCATCTTTGGATCTGACTGGGTTTCTGGTCATCATAACCTAAGTCCTTAAAGGTCTCCAAGCAATAGGCTGAGATGGTCCAGAGTCCCAGCCACGCAGGGGTAGGTTTAAACAATACAATCAAGTTTTCTGTCAGTTCCCATAATTGAGCAAAGTTTTCTCACAAGACAGAAATTGAACTAGACCCATGATTGAATAGAAAAGGAACTGAGCTAGATCCAGAATTGAGTCACAAGATGGAGTCACTGTAGTTTACTCAATTCCCATAATTCCCTCACAAAAAGCTTGGAATATGATATTCCAGAAGGAAGAGTATGTGTAGACTTCTAGGCAAGATTAACTTACTTAGAAAAACTGAATATAGTTATGGAGGTGGGGATGAGAAATGGACCTTATATGAAATATAGGATTTCCAAGTGTTCCTAACGAAAGACCAGAGCTAAGTAAAAACCTTGAAGTTCAAATACAGGAGTTAAGAGAAACATTAAAAGGTTACACAAACAAATAATGATAAAAGACTGACCAAGGATAAACTGCTTACTTTTTAATATGGGAAGGCGATACCTGTATCCAACTCTGATCATCCTCAGGGTTCATTGTAGAGGGAGTCTAATTAGACAGAAGGCCTGGGAGTGGTTCTATTATGAGTTAATGACCTTAAGAATGGACAAGGAGGGGGAGAGGAATAATACTGGGTGGGGAAGGGGGAGAAGGGTGTAAGCTCAAAGAAGATTAGGGGGCAGCTAGGTGGCACAATGGATAGATCACCAGGCCTGGAGTCAGGAGGACCTGAGTTCAAATACGGCCTCAGATCATATTGTCAAGATCACTTGACACTTACTAGCCATGTGACCCTGGGCAAGTCACCTAACCCCAACTGCCTTACCAAAAAATCAAACCAAAACAAAACAAAAGATTAAAAAAGAAGAAGAAGAAGGTTAGGGGAAATTATCTTACAGAATTAGTGTACACAAGTAGAGGCAAGGAGGAAAGGGGAGCAGCTGATACAAACCTTACTCTCATTTGAACTGTCCAAAGAAGAAGAGAAGCACACACACACACACACACAGATTCCTCTCAACGAGGAAATAGGAAGGAAAGGGGAGAAAGGGAAATAGTAAAGGGAAAGATGGATTAAGGGAAGTATTAGTACTAAGCAAAACAAACTCAGCATTTCCTTCAGAAAAAAATTTTAGATTCATCTTAATAAAATTCAGTATTATATTTAGGTCTAAATACCTTTATATATAATTGCATGTGGTCTCTAAGGTCTCTCCTAGTTCAAATTCTGTGATCTTATGATTTGGACTAGTAAGGACCAATAGTAAAAAATATTACTTTTATTTAATATCCTTATGATAGACTGTTTTTCATAATAAAGTGGAGTACATTGTAGTTGGGGGAGAGAGGTGCTGGTAAACTTTTTGTTTATTAATATTGAAAATGCAAAACCTCTATCATGTCTACTTATAGCATCTTTCATCCATATTTTTTCTTTGTAGTGATGATTCGTGACGTGGTTGAAAATAGGTTGAAAATGTTTGAACAGCTTGGAGTTAAAGAGTCAAAGAGTATCCCTGATGAGAATGACAAAGAAAGGAAAGAATCATTGGGAACAGGAGCTGAACAAGTCATAGAGGATGTCAACCAACAGGATTCACAGCAGACAAATGGTTCCCTGGAGAAGAAGCCATCTGCAGAAGGGAAGCTGTCTATGGAGAGGAAGCCATCTGCAGAAAGGAAGCAGTCTACAGAAAAGGATTCCTTGGAGAAAAGTGCATCTTTGGAGAAGAAGAAATCAGTAGAGAAAGTACCATCTGAGGAGATTGAGCCATGAAACCAAGGGACAGCCAAACCATCAAATAATCAGGTAACGATAATCCAGTGTTTCTGTTCCCCTAAATTCGTAGAAGTTGTGTTCCATTAGGTCAGTATCTTCTTATCTACTTATCTGTTATGAACTGGACAAATAAAATAGAACAAAAGAATAGAACAAATCTAAATACTAAATTGTGAACAGATATTTATAAAGGTAGGAGGATATTGCAAGAATATCTAGGAGAAGTCTATTAGTGAATAATTTCTTAATCTAGAGACTTCTCTACTACCACCATCTGCAAATAACATGCTTTGCCTTTTCTCTATCCTTTTAATTTACAGTTTAATACTGTTTTATTAGCTATAATTTATATCAGCAAATCAATGTTGCTAGCCATTTAGTTTCTCTTTTTTAAAAGGAGTACTTAATTCAGAAGTTTTTGTCATAGAACTCTGCTTGAGTGAAAGTCACAATGGTTTCCCTAGTCTAAGGGTCTAAGCACTGTACCTAATTTCCATTAAAATTGAGCAGATTATGTCATTTTCAATATGCACATATGATTTGGGGGGTCCTACGAGCCCCATCTGCAATGCTACATTTTTAAGCAATCTCTTTTTTAAATTAAATACTCCAGATACAGAATTATATGAACTATAATTTTCCCTAAAATGGGTCCTTCTAACTGATAAATGCAAAAAAAAATCATTACAAATGTCCTTTACTGGACATTTAATAGATACTTTGTTATCTTGACCTAGATACATGGTGTGGAGTCAAATATATCAACATTTCCCACACTGTGGAATAAGGCATGGAAAATCAGTGAGTGAAATTAAACTTGTCAGGTTCATCCTTGCTACATAGCATGGTTTACTGCTACATGAGAATACATGGATGTGATATAGGAATCAGATGGGAATCCTGAAAGCTATTGGCCAAATGATGTTTGTGAGGTTTAAAGGAAGCAGTAACATGTGGGTTCAGGGAATTCACCTTTGACTTTTCTTCTCTAGTCTTAACTTCTCTGGAGACTTTACCTCTAGAGACTACCTCCTATTAAAATATTTTATCTTTAGACCAAATTAATTTTAAGAGATAGCTGAAATCTTCTGATAATTTCCAAATCTCCCAAAGAGTTGCTATAATGTGGAAGTGACCGGAGTGTGCTTAAACAATCTTTTCTGGGAAATACTAATTTGCTTTATATATGTTTGTAGATAGCCCTTTAATAAGCCTCATTTATCTGGTGATTTCAAAGCAGTATAAAAATATCAACCCATTTGTCTTCCTAATTCCTTTGTAATTGATTAATCTACAAGCATTTATTAAGCACTTACTATGAGCTAGGCACTGTTCAAAGAACTCAAAATACAATGTAAAAAATAGCCTTTACCTTCAAGGAGCTTATGTTCATATGAGGAAGGCAACATATGTAAATTGGAATATACAGGATAAATATGAAGTAGATGGAAGGTGACCTTAAAGAAGATGACACTAGCAACTAGAGGAGCCTGGAGAGGCTTCCTGGATGAAGTGGTGCATAAAGAAGTCAGAAAGTATGAAAGTTTGGGAGGGTGAGTATTCCAGGCATGGGCATCAACCAAAGCAAAGCCATGGAGACAAAAGATGGAATGTCATGTGCAAGGAACAAGTGAGTAGGATAGTATAGATCTTAGAGTACATGGAGGGCAGTAGAATGTAGGAAGATCGAAAAGGTGGGAGAGGGCCAAGTTGTGAAGAGATTTAAATGCCAAACAAAAGGCAATAAATAAAAGAGGTAATAAGGAGCCATTGGAGTTTATGCAGTGGGGTATGACATGGCTAGACCTATGCTTTAGGAAAATCACTTTGGCTCCTTGAATGGAAGATGGATTAGATTGGGAAGAGACTTGAGGCAGAAGGACCAATAAGAAGGCTATTATAATAGTTAAGGCAAGAAATGATGAGGGCTATAACTACGAGAGTGGCAGTGTGAGTAGAGAGAGGAAGATATAATGTGATAGAGAAAGAAATTATAATTAGGCAGCTGATTAGATATGTGGGGTGGATGAGGAAAAGGACCCCCAAGTGTAGCATCAAGTTTTTTCACCTGGATAACTAGAAGAATGGTAGTACCTTTGCCAATAATAATAATAGGGAAGTTTTTTGTGAGGAAGGATGAATTATATTAGACAAGTTGCATTTGAGATGTCCAACAGGTAGTTGATGGTATGAGACTGGAACTCAGTAGGAACAAGAATTATTAATCATACACACACACCCTTTGTTTCTTATTACTAGAAATGGGAAAACTGAGATTTATAAAGAATTTATAAACAGTTGTTGTGGAGTTCAAAACAGAACTGAGAATTAAAACCCAGGGATTGTTACTGGAATGGTTCTAATTGCTGAAAGCAAACTCTTTGTTTATTCCAGAATTATCAGCACTCTGCACATATGATTCACTTAGGTAAGAGTTGGAAAAGTTTGTAATTGAAGGGAAATTAAAGCTCTCTTGTTAAAATAATCGCTCATATTACTGCCTTTTAAATTAATTTGTTTATAGTTTTCAACAATCGCTTCCATAAGCTTTTGAGCTTTAAATTTTTCTCCCCCTCTCTCCCCACCTCCTTCCCCAAGACAGTGTGCAATCTGATATAGACCATACATATACATTCCTATGAAACATATTTTCACATTAGTCATGTTGTAAGGAAGAATTAGAACCAATAGGAGGAACCACCAGAAAGAGGAAACAAAACAAAACAGAAGAAAAAAATAGCAAATAGCATGCTTCAATCTGCATTCAAACTACATAGTTCTTTCTTTGGATGTGGATAGTATTTTCCATCAAGAGACCTTTGGAGAGGTCTTAGATCCTTGCATTGCTAAGAAGAGATAAGTCTATCAAAGTTAGTCATCGCACAACATTGCTGTTACTATGTACATCATTCTCCTGGTTCTGCTCTCTTCACTCAGCAGCAGTCCATACAGGTCTTTCCAGATTTTTCTGAAGTCAGTCTGCTCATCATTTCTTATAGCACAATAGTATTCCATTACATTCATATACCACAACTTGTTCAGCCATTCCCCAAATGATAGGCATGCCATCAATTTCTAGTTCTTTGCCACCACAGAAAGAGCTGCTATAAATATTTTTGTACAGGTGGGTCCTTTCCCCATTTGTAGGATCTCTTTGGTATATAGCCCTAGAAGTGCTATTACTGGGTCAAAGAGTATGCACATTTTTATAGCCCTTTGGGCATGGTTCCAAATTGCTTTCCAGAATGGTTGGATCAGTTCACAACTCCATCAGCAATGCATTAGTGTTCCAATTTTCCTGCATCTTCTCCAACATTTATCGTTTTCCTGTTTTGTCATGTTAGCCAATCTGATAGGTGTGATGTGGTACCTCAGAGTTGTTTTGATTTGCATTTCTCTAATCAATAGTGATTTAGAGCATTTTTTCATATGACTATAGATGGCTTTAATTTCTTCATCTGAAAACTGCCTGTTCATATCTTTTGACCATTTATCAATTGGGGAATGACATTTATTCTTATAAATTTGACTCAGTTCTCTATGTATTTTAGAAATGAGGCCCTTTTCAGAGACAGTGGTTGTAAAATTCATTCCCAGTTTTCTCCTTCCTTCTAATCTTGGTTGCATTGGCTTTGTTTTGCAAAAACTTTTCAATTTAATGTAATCAAAATTATCCATTTTGGATTTCATAATATTCTCTGTCTCTTGCTTGGTCATAAATTCTTCTGTTCTCCATAAATCTGACAGGTAAACTATTCCTTGCTCTCCCAGTTTGCTTATGGTATCAGCCTTTATATCTAAATCGTGTCTCCATTTTGATTTTATTTTGGCATATGGTGTAAGATTTTGGTCTGTGCCTAGTTTTTGCCATAATCTTTTCCAGTTTTCCCAGCAGTTTTTGTCAAATAGTGAGTTCTTATCCTGGAAGCTGGGATCTTTGGGTTTCAAACAATAGATTACTGTAGTTATTGACTACTGTGTCTTGCATACCTAACCTATTCCACTCATCTATTACTCTATATCTTAGCTAGTACCAAGTAGTTTTGATGATTGCTGCTTTATAATACAATTTAAGATCTGGAACAGCTAGACCACCTTCCCTAGCATTTCTTTTCATTAGTTCCCTTGATATTCTGGACCTTTTGTTCTTCCAAATGAATCTTATTATTTTTTCTACCTCTATAAAGTAATTTTTGTTAGTTTGATTGGTATGGCACTGAATAAGTGAATTAACTTAGGTAGAATTGTCATTTTTATTATATTAGCTCAGCCTACCCATGAGCAACTGATGTTTTTCCAGTTATTTAGATCTCACTTTAATTGTGTGAAAAGCGTTTTGTAATTGTGTTCATATAGTTCCTGGGTTTGTTTCAACAGGTAGACTCCTAAATATTTTATAATGTCTACAGTAACTTTAAATGGAATTTCTCTTTCTATCTCTTGCTGTTGGGCTTTATTGGTAATATATAGAAATGCCAATGATTTATGTAGGTTTATTTTATAACCTGCAACTTTGCTGAAGTTGTTTATTATTTCAAGCAGTTTTTTAATTAATTCTCTAGGATTCTCTAAGTATATCATCATATCATCTGCAAAGAGTGATAGCTTTGTTTCTTCTTTACCTATTCTAATACCTTCAATTTCTTTTTCTTCTTTTATTGCTAAAGCTAATGTTTCTAGTACCATATTGAACAACAGTTCATATAATGGACAGTTCAGATAATGGACATCCTTGTTTCACCCCTGATCTTATTGGAAATAGATTATTCCTCATTACATATAATGCTTGCTGAAGATTTTAGACAGATGCTACTTATCATTTTAAGGAAGACTCCATTTATTCCTGTGTTCTCTGGTGTTTTTAATAGGAATGGGTGTTGTATTTTGTCAAAAGCTTTTTCTCTATCTGTTGAGATAGTCGTGTGGTTTCTGTTAGTTTTGTTGTTGATATGATCAATTATGCTGATAGTTTTCCTAATACTGAACCAGCCCTGCATTCCAGGTATAAATCCTACCTGGTTGTAGTTCTCTTGATAAGTTGCTGTAATCTATTTGATAATATTTTATTTAAAATTTTTGCATTTTTTAGGGAAATTGGTCTATAATTTTCTCACTTTTCCCCATTTAGGTATCAGCACCATATTTTTATCATAGAAAGAATTTGGTAAGACTCCTTCTTCACGTATTTTCCCAAATAGTCTAAGTAGTATTGGAATTAATTGTTGTTTAAATGTTTGATAGAATTTGCTTGTAAATCCATCTGGCCCTGGAGATTTTTTCCTAGGGAGTTCATTGATGGCTTGTTCAATTTCTTTTTCTGAGACAGGGTTACTTAAGTATTTTACTTCCTCTTCTGTTAATCTAGGCAATTTATATTTTTGTAAATATTCATCCATTTCACTAAGATTGTCAAAGTTATTGGCATATTCTTTGGCAAAAAGTTCCTAATTATTGTTTTAATTTCCTCTTCATTGGTGATGAGTTCACCCTCTTCAGTTTTGGTACCGGTAATTTGGTTTTCTTCTTTCTTTTTTTTTAATTAAATTAACCAAAGGTTTATGTTATTGTGGTTTTTTGGGTTTTTTTTTTCTTCATAAAACCAGCTTTTAGTTTATTTAATTTCAGTTTTATTAATCTCTCCTTTGGTTTCAATATTTCTAATTTGGTATTTAATTGGGGATTTTTAATTTGTTCTTCTTCTAGTCTTTTTTAGTTGCATGCCTAATTCATTGATCTCTTCTTTCTCTATTTTATTCATGTAAACATTGAGAGATATAAAACTTCCCCTAAGAAGCACTTTAGCAGCATCCCATAAGTTTTGGTATGTTGTCTCATTATTGTCATTCTCTTGGATGAAGTTATTGTTTCTATGATTTGTTGTTTGACTCATTCATTCTTTAGGATTAGATTATTTAGTTTCCAATTAATTTTTAGTCTCTCTTTCCATGGCCCTTTATTACATATAATTCTTATTGCATCATGATCTGGAAAAGAGGCATTTAATATTTCTGCCTTTCTGCGTTGGATTGTGAGGTTTTTATGCCCTTGTACATGGTCAGTTTTTGTGTAAGTCCCATGTACTGCTGAGAAAAAAGTATATTCCTTCCTGTCCCCATTCAGTTTTCTCCAGAGGTCTAAAATATCTAACTTTTCTAAAATGATTCACCTCCTTAACTTCTTTCTTATTTATTTTGTGGTTAGATTTATCTAGTTCAGAGAGGGGAGGTTGAGGTCCCCTACTAGTATAGTTTTGCTGTTTCTTCCTGTACCTCCCTGAACTTCTCCTCTAAGAATTTGGATGCTATACCACTTGGTGCATATATGTTTAATAATGATATTACTTCATTGTCTATGGTGCCTTTTAGCAAGATGTAGTTTCCTTCCTCATCTCTTTTAATAAGATATATCTTTGCTTTTGCTTTGTCTGAGATCAGGATTGCTACCCCTGCTTTTTTGACTTCAGCTGAAGTATAATATATTCTACTCTAGCTTTTTACCTTTACCCTGTGTGTGTCCCTCTGTTTCAAATGTATTTCCTGTAAACAACACATTGTAAGATTATGGTTTTTAATCTATTTGACTGTCCTCTTCTGTTTTACAGGAGAGTTCATCCCATTCACATTCACAGTTATGATTATTATCTGTGTCTTTCTCTCTATCCTATTCCTCTCCCCCCATATGCTTTTCTTTTTCCTTTCTCCCTTTCCCTCCTCACTAGTGTTTTGCTTTGACCTCCCTCAGTCCTCCCTCCCTGCTATTAGCCCTCTCCCTTTTCTTCCCCTTTACCCTTACTACTTCATCCTTCCCTTCTATTAATCCCCTCCCTTTTCTTTTCCCTTTCTCCTCCTACCTCCTATAGGGTAAGTTAGATTTCTATACATAACACCCTCTTTGAACCAAGTCTAGTGAGAGTAAGGTTGAAACATTGCTCACCTCCTTCCCTTCTAATAGGTTTTTGTGCCTTTTCATGTAATGTAACTTACCCTTGTCTGCCTCTTCCTTTTCTTTTCTCCCAGTACAATCCCTTAATTAGATCCGCTTAACCCGACTTAATTAGATTTTTTATCATTATATCAAAGTTAACTTAAACCTACCCCCTCTGTCTATGTATACCCCTTTTAAATGGTGTGGTAACAATACAGTTCTCAGGAGTTACAAGTGTCATCTTCCCTTGTAGGGATGTAAACAGTTTGCCTTTATTAATAACATGTTGTTGTTTTTTTCTGACCCGTTTACCTTTTTGTGCCTCTCTTGAGTCTTGTATTTGAAGATCAAATTTTTGGTTGAGCTCTGGTCTTTTCATCAAGAAGGTCTGGAAGTCCCCTATTTCATTGAATGTCTATCTCCTCCACTGAAGGATTATGCTCAGTTTTGCTGGGTAGTTGATCCTTGGTTGTAACCCAAGCTCCTTTGTCATATGGAATATCGTATTCCATGCTCTATGATCTTTTAATGTAGAAGCTGCAAGGTCCTGCCTAATCCTGACTGTGATTCCATGATATTTAAATTGTTTCTTTCTGGCTGCTTACAGTATTTTTCTCCTTGACTTGGTAATTTTGGAATTTGGCTACCATATTCCTTGGCGTTTTCAATTTGGGATCTCTTTTAGAAGGTGATCGGTAGATTCTTTATTTTACCCTCTGGATCTAGGACCTCAGGGCAGTTTTCCTTGATGATTTCCTGGAAGGTGCTATCTAGGCTCCTTTTTTCATCATAGTTTTCAGGTGGACCAATAATTTTTAAATTGTCTCTCCTGGATCTCTTTACCAGGTTAGTTGTTTTACCAATGAGGTATTTTATGTTTTCATCTATTTTTTCATTCTTTTTTTTTGTTTGACTGATTCTTGCTCTCTCATAGTCATTAGCTTTTGCTTGCCCAATTCCAATTTTTAATAAATTGTTTTCTTCTATTAGATTTTGTACCTCCTTTTCCACTTGGCCCATTTTACTTTTTAAGGAATTCTTCTCCTCAGTGAGTTTTTGTGCCTCCTTTTCCATTTGACCAATTCTGCTTTTTAAGATGTTTTCTTCAGTGTAATTTTTTTCCATTTGGCCAATTGTATTTTTAAGGACTTGTTTTATGCAGTTAATTTTTGTCCCACTTCACCCTACCCTTAATCCATCAGCGACTTATCTTCTTTGCCTATCAGATGAAACACAAACTCCCTGGCTTTATTTTTAGTCTCTCCACAATTTAGTTTCCAACTTCTTTACAAGTTATTTTATACTCTTCTCCTTTACAAACTCTCACAGCCAAACCAGACTATTAGCTTATTCCCTGAATCCATCCCATCCTTTCATACGCTCACTAATAATCCTTCATCCCCAGAAGGGACTCAGTCCTTTGCCTCTCAGAGTCTTTGACTTTCTTCAAGCCTTTGTTCAGGCGCCTCTTCTGATTTACCTCAGTTGTTAGTGCTCTGTTCTGCCTCGATTTAGCTTACTGTAGTATCTTCCCACCTGAATAGAAGCCACTTTACGGCAAGAACTGTTTCGTTGTTTGTCTTTGTGATCCCCATGCTCAGCATAGTACCTTTTACATAATAGGCATTTAATAAATATTTGTTGAAATGAATTGAATTATGCATCTGGCAGCTAAAGGCATCTACCCTTGCTAAATCAGGTGGGTCAGATTCTTATAGTCCTACAGATTCATTTAGTTTATTTGAAATTATTTCCAAATAAAATATAATGTCATGCCAGGTCAAAGCAGAATGAATTATTTATTTCATTCTAGTGAAAATAATGACTAAAGCATAAGGGACATGTTATACAATCTTATTCACCACGTACAAGCCAAAATCAACATTTCCCTTATTGCTTATTGATGTCTTAATGTCTTATGATTCTCCTGTTATTTTATTCCCTTACATATTTTAATTTATATTCATGCTTATTAAGATTTTTTACCTACTTTCTTATTTATGTACTACAAACATTGACTTTCCTTATAATTAACTTTAATTAGCTACCTATAAGTTGATTTCTATAGACAATCAACATCAGCCTTGTATTTGTCATAGAAACCTAGTGAAGTTTTTTGTGGAGTTTTCTTTGGTTTAAATAATATGTTGGTCTATAAGATGGGATGTTGCCATGAAACCCAAGTATTAGTTCACATTTTCATTTTTATCTGTCATATATTTGACCATACCTAATGATAGTGCAACAGATTAAATATGCTTTTCCTTTCAACTGTTTAAAGTCATAATGTTTTATGTATATTTTCCCTCACTTTTTCTTTTTAACTGTCTGTACCTTTTAAAATATGTAAGTAAATCATGAATCCTTGAAGTAAGAGTATAAGTATAAAATTTATTTATACTTCACCTATTTGATATTGGTGAGTTTGATCCTTTTTTGTTTGTTTAGAGGGTAAAATATGAGTTAAGGTTATCTAGCATATAGCACAGTTGGCTGTGACTTGTTACCTCATTTAGTTTATTTGACTTGAAGATGAGGTCATGGATGGACCAGTGAGCTTTGTTTTGTCTGATGGCCACAAACTGTAGGCAGGACTACAGGCAGTCTTCTCAAAACTGAATGTCCTTGATCACACAAAGGTAAATAAGAACATATATAGTTCATCACTAGTACTTGAGGAGAAAACTTGGAAAACACATGTTGATTAATAAGATGGTACCATCATATTGGTTTTGGAAGGACAGTACATTTTTTATTATATATTTCAAAGACAGACAACTAGAATAATGAAAATTGAGATAATTGATGTTTTAATTTAATTCTTTTTTCCGCTGTTTTCCCTAAAGGATAAAAGTAACATAATGGAGTACTAGAAGTTACTTAGTTGCTTGTAAGTTCTTTGATAGGTTAAGTTGAAGAATTCTGATATTTTTAAGGGGCATAGTCTCCTTTCAGTAAAAATAAATGTTCTTTTAAACAAAGATTTTTTTTCTGTGATCACTATTAATATTTTTAATAAAATTATCAATATAATTTTTTTTTTACCCACGTCCTATTTCAAATGTCTTCAAATGATATGGAGGTAGCCTGGGTTCTTGAAAGCTTTGTCTTTGACACACAAGTTTTGGCAAGGTGGTAAAGCTGCAAGTATGGTCCCAGTGATTAGCTGTTTGGGAGGATCAGCCTAACCCCAAGAAGCTGATCTCCAGAAGGTTGGTCACTCAGTGATTGTTTTTTTAAAATGTAGCACCTCATGAAGTCACCTACTAAGGTGAGGGAGGGATTGCAGTCTACATGTTTGGAAGAAGTCCCTTTACTACTATTTAAACCACAGCTCTGTTGAAATATAAGTAGATTTTAATTTGAGATTATACAGTCATATTTTCTACTAAATTTTAAAATCACTTTATCAGTATTTACCACTAGATGTCAGTAAAACTCAGAAAAGTAAAATAAACTACCTGTCATAGATGTCATAATATAGTCTAAAGCAGAGACACTGAGAGGAGGAAGTATCCAAAATTCATCTCCCACGGGAACCAAACCCCATTAAAGTTTGTATTTTGCCACAGGGTTGTTTGTCAACTTCTGTTTGTCACTGCGCAATACCAAATAATAGAGCCCTGACCTACCCATTTCCTAAACTGCTAAGCAGAATCATACTCTTGGAGTTGAAAGAAACTTTAGAAATTATCTAGTTCACCCTCTTACCCAAGATCTCTGAAAGATCTTCCTTCTTTTTTTTTTAATTCTGAATTTTCTTCCCTCCTGGATAGAAAGCAAGAAAAACAAAATCCATTACAAATATGTAATCATAGAAAACAAATTCCTGCTTTAACCATATCCGAAAAAGAAAGAAAGGAAAAATATACTTCATTCTTTACTCTTAGTCCATCAGCTCTCTCTCTGGAAGTGGATATCATAGTTCATTATGAGTCATTTGGAATTGTGATAGGTCATTGTGTTAATCAGAGTTCCTAAGTCTGTTGAAATTGATTCACTTTGCATCAGTTCATACAAGTCTTCACAGGTTTTTCTGAAACCATTTCCTTCATAATTTTTTATAGCACAGTAGTATTCTATTACATTCAACCATTCCCCGATGGATGGGGATCCCCTCAGTTTCTAGTTCTCTTCTACCACAAAAAGAGCTGCAATCAATACTCTTTTTTAAAGACTAATAAATTTATTTATTTTTAGTTTTCAATATTCACTTCCATAAGATTTTGAGTTCCAAATTTTCTCCCCATCTCTTCCCTCCCCCCACCCCAAGACAGCATGTAAATTGATATAGGCTCAACATATACATTCGTATTAAACCTATTTTACATTAGTCATGTTGTAAAGAAGAATTAGAACCAATGGGAGAAACCACGAGAAAGAAGAAACAAAACAAAAACAAAACAAAACAAAAAGAGAGAGAGAGCAAATAGTGTGCTTCTATCTGCATTAAGACTCCATACTTCTTTTTCTGGATGTAGACAGCATTTTCCATCATGAGTCTTTTGGAGTTGTCTTAGATCCTTGCATTGCTAAGAAGAGATACGTCTGTCAAAGTTAGTCATCGCACAATGTGACTGTTAGTGTGTGCAATATGCTCCTGGTTCTGCTTACGTCACTCAGCATCAGTTTAAAAAAGTCTTTCCAGGTTTTTCTGAAGTCAGCCTGCTCATCATTTCTTATAGCACAATAGTATTACATTGCATTCATATACCACAGCTTGTTCAGCCATTCCCCAATTGATGGGCATCCCCTCAATTTCCAATTCTTTACTGCCACAGAAATAGCTGCTATAAATATTTTTGTACATGTGGGTCCTTTCCCCATTTGTAGAATCTCTTTGGGATATAGCCCTAGAAGTGTGATGGCTGGGTCAAAGGGTAATGCACATTTTTATAGCCCTTTGGGCATGGTTCCAAATTGCTCTCCATAATCGTTGGATCAGTTCACAACTCCACCAACAATGCATTAGTGTTCCAATTTTCCTGAATCTTCTCCAGTATTTATCATTTTTCTGTTTTGTCATGTTAGACAATCTGATAGGTGTGATGTGGTACCTCAGAGTTGTTTTGATTTGCATTTCTCTAATCAATAGTGATTTAGAGCATTTTTTCATATGACTATAGATTACTGTCAGTATTCTTGTACATTTTCCTCTTTCTTTGATCTCTTGAGGGAATAGACCTAGTGGTGGTATCCCAGGGTCAAAGGGTAGGCACAATTTAATAGCTTTTTGAGTATAGTTCCAAATTACTTTCTGGAATGGTTAGACCAGTTCATATCTCCTCCAACAAGTAGCTGTTTTCCCACAGCCCCTCCGGCATTTCTCATTTTCCTTTTTTGTTAGCTTAGTCAATCTGATATGAAATGGTGCTTCAGAGTTGTTTTTTTTATTTGCATTTTCCTAATTAGTGATTTGGAGCATTGTTTTGTATGACTATCAATAGCTTGGATTTTTTACTCTTATAAATTTAGCTCAATTACCTAAATATCTTAGAAATGAGACCTTTATGAGAGAAATTTGCTGCGAAAATTTTCCCTGATTTCCTGCTTCTCTTCTCATTTTAACCTCATTGGTTTTGTTTGTACAGCTTTTTCGGTTTATGTGATCAAAATTTACCACTTTACCTCCTATGAACCTATCTCTTGATTAGTCATGAATTCCTCCCCTATCTATAGATCGGATAGGTAAATTCTTCCATGTTCCTCTGAATTGCCTATGATGTTATCCTTTATGTCTCAATCATGTACCCATTCGGTGCTTTTCTTTGGTAAATGGTTTGAGATGTTGGCCTGTAGCAAGACTCTACTAGACTGTTTTCTAGTTTTCCCAACAATTTTTATGAATAATGAGTTCATGCACCAGTAGCTGGGATCTTTTATTTTATCAAAAACTGGGGGGGAGGTTGCAGAGGATGGAAGGGAAAACTAGGTGGTGCAGTGGATAGAGCACCAGCCCTGAGGTCAGGAGGACCAGAGTTCAAATCCAACCTCAGATACTTACTAGGTATGTGATCTTGGGCAAGTCAATTAACCTTGATTTCCTTAATAAAGAAACAAAACAAAACAAAACTGGACTACTATAGTTGTTTGCTTCCATATGTTGTGTACCTAATCTGTTCTACTGATAAATCCCTTTGTTTTTTACCCAGTGCTAAATTATTTTGATAATTACAGTTTTATAATATAGTTTGGAATCAGATAGAGCCCCTTCCTTCTCTTTTTTTTTTCATTGATTGTGCTCCAGCCCCTTATTTTAACTCTGTGTGTATCTTTCAGTCTCAAGTGTGTTTCTTGTTGTGTTCTGGTATCTTATCCCTTCTGTCTTCTTCTATTTTGTGGGTAAGTTCATACCATTTATATTCAGTTATGACTGCCCTCTGTCCTCTCCTCTTTATACTGTCTTTTTTTTTCCTCACCTCTTTAAGAAATTGTTTTGCTTCTGACTGATCCTTCCTTTAATCTAGCCTCCTTTTTATCCCCACCTTTTTTTTCCCCTTTCCCCCTTTCCCACGTGTTTCCCATTTAGGTGAAATGTATTTCTTTACCCAACTTCGTATGGTTTTTTTATATGTATTCTTCATTCTTTTGACATTCCTTCTTTGACTTCATATAAGAATAAAATGCAAGTGTTGCCCATTCTTTCACTCCCTTCTCCTTGTTATATAGATTTCTACTTCTTTCCCTCACTTATGTGAGATAGTTCTCCCCATTCTTCCTCTCCCTTTCCCATTCTCCCGTTCTTCACTCTTGGATTTTACGTTAGTACTGGGCTCTGCACACGTATAGTGTGGAGAGTCTGGCCTAGGACTGTCCTTCACTGCTTTCATAGGTCAATGGGTCTGCAAGCCCTCTATACCTCCAATGTGGTGTGATCTGGTGAAGGTTCTGTTCACTGCCCTCCTGATATGCGCTCTGGAAGTTCCCAACCTAGGTATGAATCTGTTAGTTTCTCCTTGGTTGGTACTTTCATTAGACTGCTGTAGAACTCAGTCATTGTTAACCCATGGAGAGGTTCTGTAGTGTCATAAGCTCCCATTGGCGCTAGGGCTCCTGCTTTGGTTGTCCCACTGCAGAGTTGCACTCTGGGCTAAAGGTTAGCATTGAATCATGACTCTATTCCTGGATCAGCCCCACAAAGCTCCATTTCTGGAATTTTTCCCTTTCTTGGTGCACAGTTAGGGCTCACACCTGTGACCACTCCCCATCTTGGGTCTGTGAGCAAGAACTGGATATTGGGCAACAGAGCTGCCCCACAGTACCTGTTCTTGCATCCAGCGCTAGTTCAGGGATCCCCTGAGTTCTCTTTTGGCCCTGGTGCCTCTTGTTCTTGTGTCCTGTCTTTGCCTTCATTTGATCTGGGACTCTGTAATATTTTATGTCATTCATACTTCTGACCAGACCCTGTCCCCATTATTCAAAGACCTCTCTCTCTGTCTCCCTAGGCTGCTCAGGCTGGGAAAATAACTCCCTGTTACTTTCTCGTGGCTTTCCTGATCACGATTTGGTCTGATATGTTTTCTAAATCATTGTGGAGAAAGGCTGGTGGGAGCTAGGCTTAACTGCTTCCTCTTACTCTGCCATCTTGACTCCTTGAAAGGTGTTCTTTCAGCCTCTGTCTCAACACCCACGGTGACTGGAAGCCCACTGATATATGAGATAGCTAGTAGCATTATTGGGTAAATCTAATTGTTATAAAGTTCTTCTTTAAATTGAAATAAAATGTAATTTCATGTAATTGCCACCTATTCATCTTAATTCTGCCATCTGAAATTAAGCAGGATAAATCCATTCCATATTCTAAGTGAAAAGCAGTTAGATAGCTATAGATATACACACACCCACACTAACACACACACACACACACACACACACACATACACATACAGACACACATATAATCTCCCTCACAGCTGTCATGATGCAGTAAGGTGGCACAATGGATAGACCACTGGACCTGGAGTTGTAAAGACTTGAGTCCAGCCACAGACTCTTACTAGCTGAAGGACCTTGGGCAAGTCACTTAAACTCTGTTCATCAACTATAAAATAGGAATAATAATAGCACCTAAAGCATTTGGCATAGTTCCTAACACATAGTAAGTGCTTAATAAGTGCTTGTTTCCTTCCTCCCTTCATAAAGCCCCCTATCCTTTTCTTCAAGCTAAGCCTCTTCATTTCCTTCAACTTTGACTCTTACGATAGCTTTGAGTCCCCCATCACCCTTGTCACCTTCCACTGGATGCACTCTAGTTTGTATTGCAGTGTTTTTCTCTTCAAGTGTTGTAAACATAACTAGACACAGCACCAGATGTACTTATGAATCATGTACTATGTAGCAAAATGGCCCAATGGAGAGAATGTTGGATTTAGTGTCCAGAACACCTGAGTTCAAATCCTATCTCAGACACTTAGTAACTATGTTTTCTTTGGCAAGTTCCTTAATTTTGAGCCTCCTTTCTATATTACATGTATATCCTCAGCAGATTCACCCAATAATGCAAGAGGCCTTTCTTTAGGTTGCTACATTTTTGAGGGTACCAGTGATACACTCCAGCTGTCCGTCCTTTGTTCTCAACGTGGACCAGTTCAGCTCCTTTTCTGATCCTATACCACCACTACATTTCGCTATATATCACTCTTAAAATATAATTCTTTTATTTCTTTTTTGCCACAATATGATTAAGAGGCAGATTGCAAAAGGACACAAAAAAGGTTAAGAACCCCAAATGTGCAACATTTTTCCAAAATATCCTGCCACAAAAAGTGTTGCTATGAATATTTTGGCATATATGGGACCTATCTTTATGGCATTGACTACCTTGAGGCATGTCTAGCATAGGTTTTCTAGACTGAAGGGTATGAACATTTTGGTCACCTTTTTTTTAAAAAGCATATTCCAAATAGCTTTCCAGAACAGTTGGAAGTTCCACCAATAGTGTAATTAGTATGCCTGGCTAGCCAAAAGCCCTCCAACATTGCCTATTTCCAGTTTTTGTCATCTTTGCTTATTTGCTAGATGTGAGGTGAAACCTCAGCATTGTTTTGGTTTCTTTTTTCTTATTAGTGGTATGGTTGCTAATAGTGTGTAATTCTTCATTTAAAAAAAGTTTATGTCCTTTAACTGCTTATTATTTGAGGAATGGCTCTTGATATCATAATTATTCTCTTAATTCTCTCTATATAAGTGATATCAGACCCTTATCAAAGAAATCTAATGCAAAGATTTTTTTCCTCTTTTCAGCTGTTATTCTAATCCTATCTGCATTGGTTCTGTTCTTGTAAAAGCTCTTCAATTTTTTTGTAATCAAAATTATAAGTTTTCTCTTTTATGATCTCCTCTAGAGTATGTTTGGTGAACAGTATGCCAATAATTTGGTTATTTTTTAATGTTTTTGTATAACATTTAGTCAAATAATAGGCTAAACAACAAATGAAAACAAAATTTTGATGAAAACTGCATTTCAGACTTTTTAAATGTCATTAAAATGAATGAAAACATAGATCATTATAAAGTAGCTTAATGAGGGCCTAAATGAACAGTGCTAAAAAATAAAATCTGTTTGCTCGTGAACATGTGAAGTTTGTGCCCCTAATTTAAATTGATACTTTTAGTAAAAATTCACAACAAAAATAATTCAGCTTTTGGGTTTTATATTCATTTACCTCTTAAATAAAACACCTGTCACTCCTCATTTTTTTCTTAGAATTATTTTAAGTCACTGAAGATGTAATCCAATAGCAATTATAAATACCTGAAACATAAAGTAGTCTGAGTTTTGCCATTTTTATTTTGCATCCAAGATGCTTCACGTTGGGGTCAATTTTAGTACAAGTAATGACATAGGTACACAGCTAGTCCAGCTCCTGATCCCCCCTTCTCTTCCTAGTCTATATGAGTTCCAGGGAAACATGGTACATAAAGGATAGCTGTATTGCAGATCTGTGAAGCAGTTAGCTATCAGCTGCTCTCTTAACAGAATAGTGGCCCTTTACCAATGCTATTCTCTGTTCCTAAATTAAAAAAAAAAAAGTAAGAAGGCCCTTTAACATTTTTACTGGCTTCAAAAAAATGTAATTTACCAAATCATTTAAATAGGTATTGCATTATTTAAATTGCAGAGCAAGAATACATGTAAACTGACATGATCACATAATACAGAGAAGCATGGAAAGATTTGTACAATCTGATGGAATGAAGCAAGCAGAATCGATTAACACCATGCACAATGACTACAAAAATGTGAAAGAACATAATAACCATGAAACAATCAAACAGGAATGTTTCAAAATTACAAAGAACAAATATGGCCCCAAGTAAGGGATACAAGAACACCTCAACCAGGGGTATCCTGGAGCCTGCTAAAATTTTCATGACATTTACATCTTGGAAATGGCAAATGGTATATATCAGGGCTTAGATTACTGTTTTGTTTATTGACTTAAGAAAATGATGAAGAAATATTAATAATGCAGATTAAACTTAAGAGCTGCTTATTAAACATTTATCATCATACTACTGCCTGCAGCCTTTTGTAGATGTGGGAGGTTTTCATGGATGTGGTACACTGAATATACTTTTACACTTTATTGATATTTTTGCTGATTTTTTTCTTCCTCTTTTTTTCCTTTAAAAAATTATTTGTTATATGAGGTGGTTGTCAGTAAAGGGGAAGGATACTGTCAGCTGGTCAACGAACATTTATTAAATGCCTACTATTTGCCAGGCTCTGTGATAAGCACTGGCGATGCAAAAGAAGACGTCAAAAAAAAAAACAAAACCTTGCTCTCAAGGAGCGAAAAATCTAATAGTATTCAAATAGCTACATATAAAGAAGATATATATAGATATTGATATAGATGTATAGGTATGTATATATATATATATGGAATATTTGAGGTGTATATATATATGGTATATATATGTAGAATATATATATTGTATATATGTGGTATAAATGCTGTGTGTATATATATATATGTGGAATATTTGAGATAATCTTAGAAGGCACTAGGAGCTAGGACATGGAGATAGGAGGAAGAGGATTCCAGGCATTCAAGACAGACAATGAAAATACCAGAATCAAGAGATTCAGTGTTGTGTTAAAGGAACAGCAAGGAGGCCAGTGTTATTGGATTACAGAGTACATGGGAGATGGGAGATGTAAGAGGGGGAAGAAAGAAAGGGGCTGGGTTTTGGATAACTTTAAAAGCCAAACAGAAGACTTTACATTTGATCTTGGAAGCAATAGGGAGCCATTGGAGTTGATTAAATAGTGAGGTGACATGGTCCGACTTGCATTTGAAGAAGATCCATTTGACAGCTGAATGAAGGGTAGACTGAAGTGGGGAGAGACTTGTGGCAGCAGATTGTTATAATAGTCCATGTGTAAGGTGGTGAGGGCCTACGGCAGGGTGGTGACAGTGTCAGAGGAAAAAAGGAGGCAAATATGAGAGAGGTTACACAGGTAACAGAGAATCCTCGGCAACAGATTGGATTTTGTAGAGAGACTAAGGTACCCAGGATGACCCTAGGCTAGGAGCCTAGGAGGATGGGGGAATATAGGAAGATGGTTGTTCCCTTGACAGTAATAGGGAAGTTTGGAAGGGAGAAGGGTTTCAGGGTAAAGATGATAACATCAATTTGAGACATGTTGAGTTTAAAATGTCTTCCAGATGTCCAATTTCAGATGTCCAATAAGCAGCTGGAGATGTGATACTAGAGTTCAGGAGAGGTGTTAGGGCTGGATAAGTAGATTTGAGAGTCATCTTCATAGACTAAGGAAGCTGATGAGATCACCAAATGAAATGATATAGAGGAAAAAGAGAAGGCCCAGTACTGAGACATGGTGTTCACCCATTGTTAGAAAGCATTACCTTTATGAAGATCCAGCATAGAAAACTGAGAAGTAGATAAAGGTCATGAAAACCTAGAGAGAAGATAATATCAATGAATAGAATGTGTTCTAACAGTGTCAGAAGATGTAGAGAGGTCAAGAAGGAAGAGATTGAGAAAAGGCCATTATATTTGGCAATTACAAGATCACTGGTAACTTGAACAGACTGAAGAGAAAGGTAGAGGAGGTGTTGATTGTAGATGGCCTTTCCAAGGAATTTAGCCACAAAGGGGAAGAGAAATGTAGATTGAAAGCTAGCAGAGATGGATAGATCAAGTGATGATTGGTCATGGGAAAACATGAATGTGTTTGTGGACAATAGGGAAGCAGCCACTAGACAGCAGAGATTGAAGATTAGTGAGAGTAGGGATGATTTAGAGGGCAGTCTGCCAGAAAAGATGGAATGAAGTGCGATCACTTGTGCATGTAGAGGAGTTAGCCTTGGCAAGGAGAAGAAACACCTCTTCATGTGAGACGGTGAAGGTAGGAGATAGCGGTGCAAGATGTGAGTGAGGTGAGATGAGGAACTCTCATCAAGCCTCATTTTTTTTTCAGTGAAATATGAGACAAGACTCTCAGCTGAGAGAGTAGGATGAGGAGAGCTTTAGGAAGTTTGAGGAGGGATGAAAAGATTTGGAAAAACCAGTGTGGTGAGTGGAATAGTGAATCAATTAGGGAGGTGTAAAAAGATCACCTTACTACAGTGAGGGCCCAGTTTAGATTATGTAACATAAATTTGTAATGGACTCAGCTAGTAGAGTTTTGTTTTTTTTTTTAATTTTGTCCAATGTTGTTCATCCACACATGAATAGGAATGAATACAGCCAGATGGTGGCAGTAATCTAAATTTGGATCTTAGCAGGGCATGATTGGCAATAGCATAAAGGGTCAAAGGACTCCAGATAAAGTATAGTGTAGAGTTGAATGGGTTCACCAAGGGATCAAGATGTGGAAAGGAAGAGAATGTAGCCAGTGCAGGGTTGATGGCCTGGGAAAGAACCAAGGGGTGGAAGGATTGGAGGTCACAGGAAGGATGAAGAACAGGGTTAGGAGTTGTAGGGTAGAAAGAAAGATAGTGATGAAATATCACTATTTCAGAGTTCGTAAGCATAGAAGTAGAACATTTGTGGGTAATTGTAAGATTAAGGGTATAACCATCTCTGTGTGTAGCTGAGGTAGAGTGAAGGTCACAAAAATGAGTAAATTGAGGAACTGGGAAGTTAAGATTTTTGAGGGAGTTTCAGTGTGTATGTTGAAGTCCCCTAGTATGAAAGAAGGTATTGGGAAGGAGAAAATATGACCAGGCACTAAACTCATTGAGGGAGGAAAGGAGAGTGTCCTAGAGGTCCATAGACAACAACCAGCAGAATCTTGACTGGCTCTTAAATGTAGATTGAGTGAACCTCAAAGGAGGAAAGGTAGATGTTGACAGATGGATAGTCTGGAGTGGCAGTGAGTAGCAAGGAGTATTCTACCTTCCCCACCAGTACCAGAGAGGAAGAGAGCTATGAGTGAAACTGTAACTAGTGCTGAAAAGGATGACCAGGGATGCAGTATTATCAGGAGGGAGCCAGTTCTCCTTGAATGCAAGAAAATAGAAAGAGTGTGAAAGGAAAGGATTTAGATGAAAGCACATTTCTTAATTGTGACGTTCCAGAGAACACAGGGGAAAGAGTAGGTGGATCTGGAGCATGATGTTGGGGGAGAGTGGCAGAAGGGGCTTGGTTGAATAAGGGCATGAGCAGAGGGGAAACAGAAACATATTGCACAGTGATAGCTAAGGCATCCCCCTAGTTTCTAGCCCATCATTTGGGGAATGGCTGAAATATGATGGAATACAGCTGTGCTATTAAAAAAATAAGGAAAAAGATTATTTCAAGGAGACATAGAAATACTTGTATGAACTGATGCAGTTAAATAAGCAGAATCAGAAGAAAAAATTTTATTATAGCATCAGTACTTTAAAAACTAACATGACAGAGAATTTTATATTTGAATCCTGTAGGTGATAGGAAGTCACTGGAGTTGATTGAACAGGAGGGTGACATGGTAAGACTTATGTTTTAGGAAGATTAAGTTGATGACTAAGTAGAGGCTGTCAATATTAGTAATTTCCAACCTTATTTTTAAATTAAGGTGAATTAAAATTAATTTTGTTTTAAGTGTTATGCCATGAAAGATGAACTGGAGACATTTGGGCTAGAAATAACTAATCTGTGCAGTTTGAAATGTAGTAGGACTGCAGTCATCATAGTGAAAGCCCTTTATTTGTGTTATATCCTTAATCTGAGTAGAACCACTTAAACAATTATCAATCAATAAAATGTTTGTTTTACCAAATGAGAAATACTATTATAATATAATTGTTTCCGTGGGTCTTTCTCCTAATCTCCCCATTTCTAGAACACTTAAAAAGTTCTTGAGACAACTACCCAACTGAACGTTAACTGCAGGCATATGATGCTAATTTTTTTATTGCTCATGTTAATGAGAAAGAAAGATAGAATTATAATTAAAATTTATAAACAATAAGTTTTCCTTTGCCTATTCTATGGCAGAGGTGCAAATAAGTTGTGAATTAGACAAAAGAAAACATATAAAGGGAGGAAGAAAATTGGATAATTCCCAAATTAGACAAACTGGCCCCAAATAATGGATCAAGCTGTAAGCAGAAGGGTATTACTGTAGGTAACATGTAAAGAGAACTACTTAAACTTCTAGACAATTTGGAAGTCAGGTTTTCCAATACTCATTTTGGATTTGTGTTATGAGTAAAGGTAGAGGCCTGCACTAAGGAAGCTTCATGGCAAAGCAGAAAGAGCCCCGGACTTGATATTAGCTCAATTAGTGACAGTGCATAAGTCACTACCACTCTTAGCCTAGGTTTCCTCATCTGTAAAATGGGGATAAGAAGCAGTGTGGACAAATGGTTAGCCTCAGAATCAGGCGAGCTTTGACACCTACTGGCACGTTTAGTGCCCTGGGCAACTCAAAAGTAGTTGCAGAACAGTTACTGATTTACTTTGCTAGAGGAAACTTCACCAGCAGTTTCCCACACTGATGAAATCACAGGTCTAGACCCTGCCTTCTCCCAGAATGGGAATGATAAAAGCTGCTGTTGTAATATCTATAGTTGCTACCTCATGGGCTTATTGTGAGAATCAAATTAGATAGTATATGGAAAGCCCTTTGTAAATGTTAAAGTGCAATAGAAACATCAGCTGTTGTTACTGTATGTATTACCACTGTTACCTGTTCTACAAAGGTAAAAAATTTAAAAAACAAAAACCTCCAGATAGACTTTATGTAATATATGTCTTGTATTTAATATTTTGCGTGTAGATTGAGTTTAAAGAACCCAAATAATCGACACTTGCACCATGGCAAGTTGTTCTTTAAAGGGTTTGTGTAGTCAAGTGGTTAAGTGAATAAGTAGTCTGTCATTTGTAATACTGTTTACTTCTCCCCCTTTGGAAACCAGCTCTTCTCTTGATTTCCATGATGCTACACTTTTCTGGTTCTCAAGCCTCAAATACCTCCTTTATTTCCTTTGCTGCCTCTTTTCTTCTAGCCAGCTCCCAATTTCCTTTGCCTGGAACCTGGAACACCTTGGGGACACCAGGGTCTGATAGGTAAGACTTTGCTTTATCTTCCTAAAACTAGAACCAGGCCTTCCTGCCGCTGCTGAGCTCTCTCACACCCCACCGACTCCCTGTTAGGTGCTGCCTTCCCCCAGTCGGATGTCGGCTTCCTCCCTCGCTTGTATTTGCATCTTTCCTATCAGCTAAACATCCTGCCTTCTACACCCAGTCCCCCTCAATTCTGGTGCCTCCTCACTGTGACTGTATGTCATTTGTATATAGTCGATTGCACCTTGTCTCCCCCGTGAGAAAGATGAGCTCTTTGAAGCCAAAGATTGTTTCTGTTTTTCTCTGTACATAGTTGTTTGCATTTTGTCTCCCTGTTAGACCTGGAGAGCAGGGAATATCTTTGCCTTTCGCTGTATCTGCAGCACTTAACGAAGTGCCAGGAACATAGTAAGTGCTTAAGAAATTCTCTCTCTCTCCCCCTCTGTCTCTGTCTCTGTCTCTCTGTCTCTGTTTCTCTTTCTCTCTGTCTCTCTCTCTCTGTCTCTGACCCTCCCCCCCGTCTCTGTCTCTCTGTCTTTGTCTGTCTCTCTCTCTCTCTCCCCCTCCCTCTCTGTCTCTGTCTCTGTGTGCTATCTCTCTCTCTCTCTCTCTCTCTCTCTCTCTTCTTCCTGCTCCTCAACATGGCTCCTTACTCTTCTCTGTCTGCATTCTTAGCCTCACAGAGCCCTCCTGGTGGCACAGTGAATACAGTATCTGGCCTGCAGTCGGGAACACCTGAATTGAAACAAAGCCTCAGGCACTTCCTAGATGTGTGACCTTGGGCAAATAACTTAACCTCTGTTTGCCTCAGTTTCCTCAACTGTAAAGTAGGGATAATAATAGCCCCTACCTCTCAGGGCTGTTGTGAGGATCAAATAGGATAATAATTACAAAGCACTTAGCACAGTTCCTGGCATATTGTAAGCACTAAATAAATGTTCTCGTTGTTGTTGTTATACATTTTCATAGTTTTAACCAAACTATATGTAGAAACTTCTAGAGTTATATTTTCAGTTCTGTCTTCTTACCTAGGCAGCTCAAGATCAAATTAATCTAAGATTTGTTGTTGTTTAGTTGGTTAATCGTGACCAACTCTTTGTGACGACATTTGGAATTTTCTTGGGAAATATACTAGAGTGATTAGCCATTCGCCTCTCCAGCTCATTTTACAAATGAGGAAGCTGAGGTAAACAGGGTTAAGTGACTTGCCCAGGGTCACACAGCTAGGAAGTGTCTGAGGTCACATTTGAATTCAGGTCTTCCTGACTCGAGGCCTGGTACTCTTTCCACTGCACCACCTAGCTGCCCTAACAGTATTAGATTTTTTTAATGACTATTTCACACTGTTAACTCCTATCAAGTACACTGAAATCCACCTTTTTCACAGGAATTGTTGCATCCCCCATTCCATGTACTGTTTTTTTTTTTAACTCAACTGTAGGACTCAGTGAATTTCGTCTTATTTCATCTGCCCATTGTTCTAACCTGTCAAGATATTTATGGATTTCAATTCTCTCGTCTAACATAATAGTTATCTCTCTCAGCTTCATATCATGTGTAAATTTAATAAGTATGCCATCTCCATCTTCACCCAAGTAATTAAAAAAGAAATGTTGAAAGGAAAAAATTAAGTATGGAACCTTGATACTCTTCACCAGAGATGCCTTTCATAGAATATCATTAGGGTAGCTAGGTGATGCAGTGGATAGAGCTCCAGCCTTGGAGTCAGGAGGACCTGAGTTCAAATCTGACCTCAGACACTCGACACTTACTAGCTGTGTGACCCTGGGCAAGTCACTTAACCACGATTGCCTCACTAAAAGAAAAAAAAAACAAAAAACAAAACTGTACATAGAATGTCATTTTATAGATGAAGAAACTGAAGCCTAGAAACATTAAAGTGACGCTTGCTCAAGGCACAGAGTGAGCTAATGGCAGTGAGAGTTACATCATAACATCATGCTGATGCATATGATCCACTTTGAGGTGGTAGGCCATAGCTGTGATTTGGGATCATGATGTGACTCATTTGGCACTCTACTTACTAAATAGAGGGTGTCCCAAAAGTCTTAGTACAGTTTTGAGCTTAAACTTAAGTGCCCGTAAGTTATAAGTTTAAGCTTATAAAGCTTAAAATTTCACTGAGACTTTTGGGACATCTTTATAAAGCTTAAAATGTTTGGGATGTACCTTGATTTGTTGTTTGTTCATTCGTTTCAGCCATGCCCAACTCTTCCTGATCCCACTTGGGTTTGTTTTTTGTTTTTGTTTTTGTTTTTTGGCAAAGATACTGAAGTGGTTTGCCCTTTGCTTCTCCAGCTCATTTTACAGATGAGGAAACTGACGCAAACAGGGTTAAGGGACTTGCCCAGGGTCACGTTGCTGATAAGAGTGTGAGGCCAGATTTGAACTCAGGTCTTCCTTACTCCAGGCCTGGTGTTGTGTCCACTACACCACCTAGCTGCCCCATTTACTGTGCAATTAGAGACAGAAGAAAATTTCTACCTAATAATACAAATTCTCCTTCCTAACTGCCAGCTCTGTGAGAAAATTTCATACAGTCTAATCATTTACCAGGGTTCTAGTTGCATATAAAATCCATGGCCAATAAGATTACAAGCTAAGAGTTACTATCTAGGTATTCCCCTTAGTTACCTGAAATGAGTTTTTGAATAACACAGTATAGGTAACTGCAGTTTCCATGTTAAATAGGTATATATTCTTAAGAAATGGCTCTTTGTACTGAGGCAGTTAATAAAAAACTCAAATAACTGGAAAATCCCAAATGGATCACATAGATAAGCCTTCCATAAAGCTAGAATTTCCTCTCTAAAAGTCTCTGAGACATAACCTTGGACTAGATTATGTTTCAATTTCATCCAATAATCATTGCCTTCCTGGCGATTGAAAAGACAAGCTCCCACAAAGAATATACATATCATATTGTGTATCACATTACTGTGTTGTAACTTGATTTTATATGGAAAAAAATGACATTTAGAAAAGTTAAGTACATGAACAAGTATTATGATTGGTTTGGTTGAAAGGCACATTGATGAGATCATGGATTCATTGAACTGTCAAAAGAATATTTTTCCTTTGCTAAATTTGTGTCAATCACAAGGAAGAATCATAAGGAAGAATTAGAACAAAAGAGAAAAACCGTAAGAAAGAAAAAAACAAAAAAAGTGAAAATAGTATGCTTTGATCTGCCTTCAGACTCCACAATTCTTTCTCTGGATGTGGTTAGCATTTTCCACAATGAGTCTTTTGGAATTGTCTTACATCATTGTATTGCTGAGAAGAGCTAGGTTGGGATTCAAACTTAACCATAAATGAGCTAAGTGAAATAGGATGAGTCACAACCTTCTTGAGCTTCCATTTCCTCCTCTGTAAAATGAGGTACCATCTCCAAAGGCACCATCAGCTCTAACAACCCCGTGAATCGGTGAGAAAAGAAAAGAAGTTTATTAGATTTTCTTTGATGAAGTAGAGCTATCGGCAGAACTTCCTGGGCTTATTATGTTGCATAGGATCAATATAGCTCTGTGTGTGTGTGTGTGTGTGTGTGTGTGTGTGTGTGTGTGTATGTGTGTTTTGGTTTGGCTTGGTTTGGTTTGGTTTTGGAGGCAATCAGGGTTAAGTGACTTACCCAGGGTCACATAGTTAGTATATACAATATAGCTTTAATGGTAAAGAAAAATAGTGCAAAAAGATGATGACTGAGAATAGTTTAGAAACTTAATGATTTAAAAAGATTGACATTTGTGCTATAATTGTATTACATTCATAAATTGAGAAATTATTGAAGAGGCATTATGTAAAGGGGAAATAACAACAGAAATGACACAGGATAGGAATTTCTAAGTTCCCCTTATTTAACATATTTTATAACAATTATACATACTTGGTGAAATGAGTGTTGTTAAATGATTTACTTCTAAAAGAGATTGAGGCAGTCTTGATTCATAATAGTATATTTGGAACTATTTATTTTATTAAGCTGCTTTAGAAAAACAAACAGCTGAGTAATAAACATTCATTTATGTTAAATTTCACAAAAAGTAAATTGTAGATTCATACATGGCACCATATACTTGGAAGTGCTAACAATTCCTAAGTTTTAAAGGTATTGCTAGTGATAACAGTGTTGTCAATATCTGTTATTCCAAGCTTTAACATCAATTGGATCTTTCTAATACTGACATCCTCCAGAGTTTCAAATTTAATCTTAACAGTTATAATAGAAGCGATCACTGCTCTGCAACATTTTCAACAAAGTATAAAGTCTGTGTTTGAAATGAGTCAGAGTGGGCAAAGTATGCTTTCATATTCTAAGTGAAGATTCTCCTTTGGAATTATTGCAGTGAATCAGTCAGAATAACCAATAACTGATTAGACAGTTTTATCATAACCAGTAACACACAAAGAAAGAATGTGGTCTTTAAACCAGTAAAATTCAACTAATGTCTAATTAGTGTGGGTAAAGAGATTTCTATGTTTTTGAAACAGGGTTATATGATGTTTTCTGTAGGGAAACCCGAATAGAAACAAAGAGCTATTTGTTTTCAGTTTACTTTTCGTCAACACAATGTAATTTGATTTCCTATTCCATTTGTGAGAATTTGTTTTCTCTTTTGTTACATAAGTACCTAAATACTATCTCTGTTTTACCTCTAGGCCCACAAAGTCTTAAATATTTACTATCTGGCTCTTTACAGAAAAAGTTTGCCAACCATTGTTTTAGAGTTTCAAATTCCAGTTTTAGGTAATCCAGGTGAACTGCAATATTTTCCCAATAAATTCAGCTAAGAAAAGCTGTCACCTCATCCAAATTCATTTTAATGTTAAGAAGCAGAAGCTTTTTGAAGATTACATGTTAATGTGGATCTCTTGTATATTAAGTAGTGAAACAAATGCAGACAAACAAAATTCTGTGTCCCCTTGACCCAGTCAGTCCTCAAAACACTTAAAGAGTCCAGGTTCTCAGAGAATATCATTCCATTTCCAATATTTGTAAATACTGTGATATTGCCACATAATATGGAAGGAAATCTTAAAACAGATTTTGAAAATTGAACTCAAGATTTGTTACCACATGGAGCAAAATCATACCTACTCATCCATCTTAAATGGAAGAAACAATCCTGAATGCACAGGCATACAAAAAGAACACAAGGCTCTAAACTGGTTTTTAATCTGATTTTTTTAAAATTTTAATGATATGTTTTGGGTTTTTTCATCATTAAAATTGCTTCCTGGCCTTCCTGAGTAGCCATTCCATACTCTCCCTCCTCATCTCCACCCCCTGGTTCCCTGGATTCCTTCAAGCTCAGCTAAAATACCAGCTTTTACAAGGTATTTTCCTGGACCCCCTTAATGCCAGTGCCTTCCCTTTGAGATACATCTAATTTACCATGTACATATCTTGTTTGTATGTAGTTGTTGCATATTGTCTTCCCCATTAGAAAATGAGCTCCTTGAGGGCAGGGACTTTTTTTGCCTTTCTTCGTATCCCCAGTGCTTAGCCCAGTGGCTGGCACATAGGAAGTATTTAATAAATGCCTGTTGATTGACTTTTGTCTGAGAAGCTTCAGGAAGTTTTCTTCATATTTAAAATGAAGTTGGCTTAATAATCTCTGAGGTCCCTTCAGCTCTAGGATTATTCTGATTATTTTTATTCTGCCCTCTGAGGGTTATAGGGTATGATAACATATCCTGTAAATTGGTACGTTGTTGAAAGTGTTTGCTTGTTTTTTTAATAACTGCTATACTTTGTCATTCAGAAACCCACATCAGAAAAAGTGGGCATATTTTACCCCTCAAAAAAATGCATAGGAGAACTTTAACAGGCAGGGCTGAAGAGTGTTTAAAAACCAGTCCTACGCAATGTGTATCTGTAGCCCCAGTGGGACACCCTCAGGTGTTGGTTGCCACTCCCACTACACCTCCAAGTGTAGTCGTGGTCGAGGCTTCTGACTTCAGTAGAATTCAGTATTCATTGACCACCTACTGTGTGTACAGCACTATGCCAGGCTCTATGAGGAACACAAAAGTGATTAAAAGGCAGAAAGATGTACTGCAGAGAGCTCTAGATTTAGAATTAGGTCCACTGGATTCACATCCTGACTCTTTCTACCACTGGGACTTTGGGCAAGTGATTTGACCTCTTTGGACCTGGGTTTCTACGACTGTAGAATAAAAGGCTTAGACTAGATGACCGCTAAGGTCTCTTCCAACGCTAAATGTATGATTCTGTGAAATACAAATTATTATTAGACTTGGTGCCTGTGTTCAAAAACTCCTAATGGGGTACGAAACAAGGCAAAATGTAATAAGTGCTAGAGATGTAAGAAGTATAACAACAAT
The DNA here is from genome assembly GCF_900497805.2 of Vombatus ursinus. Lineage (NCBI taxonomy): Eukaryota > Metazoa > Chordata > Mammalia > Diprotodontia > Vombatidae > Vombatus > Vombatus ursinus. Next base: position 21,687,154 of record NW_020954953.1, on the reverse strand, counting down.
AATAACTTCACATCTACGTAATGCCTTAAGGTTTACAAAGCACTCTCCTCACAACTCTATGAGATACTACAAGTATTATCCCCATTTTATAAATGAACAAACTAACTCAGAGGTATTATAACTTGATCACAGTCATAGAGCTAGGAAATGTTGAAGCCTGGAACTGGAATTAAACCCTGTTCCTAATAGTCATTTTTTTGTTTTACTTTGTCATGCTGCTTAAGAGAGATTAGATTATTTTCACCAGTTTACAGAGCAGATATATTTAAGCTTGGTCTTGAAGGATAGAACTTCAATAAACAGAACACAGTGTCAGGAAAGCTAAAGAAGTTTGTTTGGCTTTGGAAAAGGGGGGAATTGGGATTTTTTTTTTTTAAGAAGTGCTAAATAGTGTGAAAAATGGCAAGGGAGATCAAGGGGGGATGACTACTCATTGGGTGTAGTCATTAGCAGATGACTTTCAAGAAAAGATTTCAGTAGCGTTGTTGAAGATGCATCCAGAAAAGAGAGTAGATTATGGAGTGAACAGAAGGTGAAAAAATGGAAGCAGAAAATACAGAATGCTCTTTGAAGAATTTTGGTGATGAAATAAAAGGAGAGTTGGGTTGGTAGCTGGACAGAGATTCATAGTCAAGGGAAGGTGTATTTAGGATAGAGAAAATAAGGCAATGTTGATAGGTATAAGGAGGGAAAATCTAGTAGAGAGGCAGAGATTGAAAATGAAAAAGATGGGAGATCATCAGTAGTCCAAGGTCCTAGAAGAAGTGGAAAACAGTAAGGTCCAGGGTACTGTGGGAAGATTATTTTGAGAACAAAGAGAAGGAGAGGGTGGGAAAAGACACTGTATTTTGAGTTGTAGATAAGATAATTAGGAGCTCACTTTGGATAACCTCAGTCTTTTCAGTAAAGTAGGAGATGAGGTCATTTAATGAGGACGATGAAGGTTGAAGAGGGAGACTTCCAAAAGGAAGGAAAAGGTTTAAAAAAACCATCTCGGGGGAATGTGGTATATCCATAGGAAAGACCTGCATGAACTGATGTAAGAGTAAATAGATCCAGGAAAATAATATAAAACAAAGACTACAGCAGTGTAAATGAAAACAAACAAAACTCTGTAATTGTAATGACCAACCTTTACCTGACAGAATGTACTTTTTTTTGTTGTTGTTATAGAGGTAGGGGACTATGGTTCTAGAATATTGCATATGTTATCAATCAAAGTTGGTTTTGCTTAACTGTTTAGTTTTTTTCCCCCTTTGTTGAAAAGGAAAGCTCACTGGGTAGGGGAGGCAGCATATTCAGAATTGACTATGATATAAAAACAAAAGTCATCAATAAAATCTTATAAAGAAGTCATTATAAGATGAAGAAAAGGAGGTGCGGCAATGTGCAACAGCAATGCAGCAGTGAGAGTATGAGCATAAATATCTAGTGGACCCAGTTAGCATCATCTCATAGGGAGTGAGAAAGCATATGGTGGGGGTAGCCGGGGAAGGAGGGAGGAGTAGAAACATCTGGAGAGACCTATAAATGTAAAGAGAAATCCCCCACAAACTTAGATTTTACAAAGATGTGTATGTAAGATGGGAGCAAGAGCAGGGAACCCTTCCAAGAATTGTATGCTAAATTCTCAAGCTTGGGTTGAGCCGGTGACCTTCAGCTGGAGGGGAAAGCTAAGGATAACATGGAATGTTTTCTTTGTTCCATGTAAAAGGAGGATCAAAGGAAGAGATAGTGTTGCTACTTGGGAGAGTTGGAGTGATGATAACTGAAGCCAGACGGCTCTGAACTTTAGACTAAAAAGGACATCACCAAAAAATGTCTTCTAAGAGAGTTGATACTCAGTATAAAGAAGATGATAAGAGTACCTAAGCTGCCCTTGATAAACTATGCCTTGAAGTGTTAAAAGAACTGACAGATGTGACTGTTGAGATACCGTCAGCGATATTGGGCTTGTTTTGTTTTTTTGGAAGCAGAAAATTTTTTTATTAAAATTTTTTTTCTATTATCAAGTATTTTTTGTCTTCCTCCCATCCATCCCAGCCCCTCACCCACTGAAAATTTAAAAAAAATTATCAGAACCCCATATCCAAAAATGTGTTTCTTATTTTGCATACTAGTCCGTCATACCTCTGTCAAGAGATAGGCAGCATCCTTCTTTATCAGTCCTCTGTAATCGTGATTGATCATTTAATTGAGCAGAGTTGTTAAGTTTTTCAGAATTGTTTTTTTTTAACAATTTGATATTATATTAAAATTGCTCTTCTGATTCAGCTCATTTCACCCTGAATCAATTCGTACAAGTCTTCCAGATCTCTATAAAACTGTCTTTTTTTTTCATTTCTTAGAGCAAATAGTATTGTATTACATTTATATACTACAATTTGTTCAACTATTCCCCAATTGATAGGCATCCCCTTAATTTTCAGTTCTTTACCACCACAAAAAGAACTGCTATAAATATTTTTGTACATAGAGGACTTTTTCCTCTTTCTTTGATCTCTTTGGGGTATTGACCTAGCAGTGGTATGCACTGTTTAGTAACTTTTGGGGCACAATTCCAAATTGTTTTCAGAATTTTTGCCGAATTCATACCTTTACAAACAGTACATGTGTGCCTGTTTTCCCAAAGCCCCTCTAACATTTGTCATTTATATTTCTTTGTCATCTTCGCCAGTCTGACAGGCTATGAAGTAGAACCTCAGAATTGCTTTAATTTGCATTTCTCTTAATTATTTGCTATTTGGAGCATTTTTTCATATGCTTTAGGTGGCCTGAGAAACCCTTGAGGACTTCTTGTTCATACCCTTAGACTATTTATCAGTTATGGAATGGGGTCTTAATAAGTGTGAATTTCAGACCTTTATCAAAGAGACTTAATGCAAGATTTTTCCCCCTATGTTAACTGTTTCCCTTTTAATCTTAGGTATATTGGATTTGTTTTTGCAAAATCTTTTAAATTTTTAAATAATCCTAATTATCCATTTTTATCTGATGTGATACTCTGTATCTCTTGTTTGGTCATGAACTCTACCCTATCCATAGATCTGGAAGGTAATTTCTTCCACGTTCCTCTAATTGGCTTATGATGTGACCTTTTGTATATAGGTCACATATCCATTTATATCTTGTCCCAGGATAGCTAGGTGGCACAGTGGATAGAGCACCAGCCCTGGAATCGGGAGGACCTGAATTCAAATATGACCTCAGACATTTACTAGTTTTGTGACTCTGGGCAAGTCACTTAACTTTCTTTGCCTCAGTTTCCTCATCTGTAAAATGAGCTGGAGAAGGAAATGGCAAATTACTCCAGTATCTCTGCCAAGAAAATCCCAGATGGGATCACAAAAAGCCAGAAACAACTGATTGACTAAACAGCAAAGCTTGTCTTAGCATAAGGTGTGGAGTATTGGTCTAAAGCTAATTTCTGCCAGACTGCTGCCCAGTTTTCCCTGAAGTTTTTGTCACATAGTGAGTTCTTGCCCCAGTACCAGATTCTCCAGGTTTATGAAACGCTAGACTCCTACATTTGTTTGCTCTGACTGTTGTTTACCTAATCTGTTCTACTGATTGGCCTCTCTGTTTTTTAAAGAGTACCTAGTTATTTTGAGAATTCCTGCTTTGTAGCACATTTGAGATCTGGTACTGTTAAACCCCTTCCTGCTGACTTTTTTTTCATGATTTTTCCCACAATTATTGACCTTTTGTGCTTCTATATGAATTTCCTTATTTTTTTTTCTAGTTCTATGAAGTAATCCCTTGGTAGTTTGATTGGTATGGCACTAAATAAATTAATTAATTTAAGTACTCTTAGAATTTTTAGTATTTTGGTTCAGCCTACCCAAGAATGATTTAATATTTCTGCAGCTATTTTGCTCTGCCTTTATTTCTATAGACAATGCTTTGTTCTTGTGTATATCTTGGTAGGTAGACTCCCACGTACTTTATACATTCTGTAGTTATTTTAAATGAAATTTCTCTTTCTATTTCTTCCTGTTGAGTTTTATTGGTGTTACACAGAAATGCTGGTGATTTGTGTGGGTTTATTTTATATCCTACAACTCTGAAGTTATTAGTTGTTTAAGTTAATGTTTTAGTTGACTCTCTTCTGTACTATATTTTCTCAGTTTCTTTTTCTTTAATGTCTCTCTTATTCTGAAGTTGTGCCTCTTTATGCTCCTGTCCTTGCTTCCCATTTATTAACCAAGTAGAGCTGACTGATTCTACCCCTAGGATGAATGGACACCAGATACTTTTCTGTGTTCTTAACTACAAGCTCCAACTACTTCCATATCTCAGAGTGATGTTATTTATTGCCCCATGGTAGACCCTTCCCCCTCAGGACAAAAAATCCAGCAGTCAAGCATATGTACTTAACATTATTATAAAGAAGAATGCATGGTTATATATGATATCAATATATTCTCATTCTTCCCTAATAATTGGACAGAATCATATCACTACAGATTGTAATAAGGTTGGAAAGAGTAGCATGGCATAGATTTCAAAGAGAGGTTGTTGATATTTGGTAGAAGGGACATCCATATGTGACAATGGGGAACAAGGAACAAGCTGACTTCCCCTGCCAGGCCATAATCCGTGGCAAGGAGGAAAAGAAGCAGACTTCATTGGGATGTATATTTAAACATTTATTTATAAATAATTTGTACTTATTAAGACTCAAGGTAAATAACAATTTGAAATACAGAAGGTTATAAGGCCCGAGTCTTGTATGCTGCTAAAAAAAAAATACTGGTCAATCAGAAATGAAGATAAAGTCCTGATAAAATTATAATGCAAAACAAGAGGAAAACAATCCGATTTCTACAATTTCATATTCTCCCCATTGTTGTTTGCTTTGCATGTTTTGTATTTGCTTATGTATGTATTGTATCCTCCTGGCAGAGGGGTTGTTAACCTTTGTTGTGTCATAGAACTCTTGACAGCCTGATGAAGCCTGTGGATCCAAAATCAGAATAACTTTTTTAAATACATAAAATATGTAGGATTACAAAGGAAGCCAAGAATATTGAAATATAGTTATCAAAATGAAAAAAAAAGTTCACAGACCCCAGGTTAAGAACACCTGATCTAGCAAAACATAAACTCCCTGAGGACAGAAAACTTTCATTTTTGTCTTTAGATGCTGTCCTCAGCACTTAACACAGTGCCTGGCCCATAATAGGTGCCAATTTAATATTTATTGAATTGAATTTTCCAGGTCACACACTGAGTAAAGGAAGATATGCCAGTAAATGATTTTCAGATTTATCGTTGTTGCCGTTCCCCCAACTAGTGCTTCGTGTGTTTGGGAGAATGAGCTTCACAACTGTTTGCCATAGCGATAAGACAAGAAAAAGAAACTGAGGGAACAAACTTGGGTAAAGAAGAAACACAATTATCCGTTTCTACAGGAGACATGCTAGCATACCAAATTATCTTTAAGACTAATAACATAAAGTTGTGGTGTTGGGTTGGTTTTTTTTTTTAACTTCCATTAGATTATAAGCTCCTTGAGGACTATTTTTTTGCTTTTCTTTGCATCCCCAGTATGGTGTCTGGCATATAGTAAGAGCTTATTAAATGCTCATTGTTATTTTTCTTTGGTAGTATTAGCTAAGATTCATACTTATTTGCATAATATCTGTATGCTATACAAATATATGTATTGTTTGTATGTGTTTTTTCTCCAGTATAGCAGATCGACATAACAGTGTAAACATTTTTATTTGTGATTAGAGAAATATAAGTTATATTGGATGCTATTTTTCATGCGCTTATGTAAAGATAACTTCACTCACGTTTTTCTCTCCCATTTTACTTACTTATTGATATATTCCCATTGAACTCCCTCCTTTAGCTTTTATCACTCAGTCTGTTTCAGAAAAGTGGTTTATATGGAAGATGACAGAAAAACATCATGACACTCCAGTGCGAATGAACCTCAGTTTGGGTGATGTAGTAGTTTATTTCAGTAATATCACTGTGCCCTCCCTTAAGTGAAATTTTTATGGATTTTATGTCTCTATCATTACACAGGAGACCTTCATTCAGGAAGATCATTTATCGTGCTTCGGGAAAAGAAAAGGTTTAACAGCAGTTTTCTGGACTCAGCTACTCACTGTGAAAATTGTCTTGGGTGGGGGGGGAAGGGTAAGAAAAAAGTAAAGATTTATATTTTGTGGTTGGTGAATCAATCAGTTACCATACTCTCTTCATTTAATGTCCATTTTAACATTATGATTTTCATATCTAAATGAGAAAAACCACAATACACCTTTTACTCATTCCAAAATTAAAGAAAGCTCAACCTAAAAAATTATACTCCTGGCCATGGCATTGACATTTCTTTTTATTCTTTCTTTTTTTTGTTGCTTGTTTGGTCCACTTCTCTATTTCTGTGAGTGAAGGGAAAATTTCACCACCAACACAGACTTGTACGGTCTTCAACTTTATATATAATCTCAGGTAGCTTCCTCAGGTGCTAAGAAATTAAGATTCAGACCTTGAATGCAAGTTTTCCTCACTCCAAGGCCCATCATATACCATGTCATGCTGGTATTTTGAAAAATGTGTTTTGTTCTCTTTAGCTACTAAAAAAAAATTTACTAATGAAGTAGGTCCTGAGAAGACCCAGAATGCTTCAAAAAAGGACCTTAGATATATGTGCACAATGTGGAAATTTTAGCACTTTTCCTCCCTTATTCAAAGCATTTTTAACCTACTTAGAATGCACAATAAATAAAACTATTCAGCAGATCCTGGCAACTTTTAGATTCAGTAGAAGGTGCTTCTGAATAGAAAAGATTTTTAATTGATTACCAGTAACTACCTAAATGGGCCTTATTTTTTAATTCCTTTTTAACATTATAGTGAAAAAGCAAGATAAAATGGTCTTGTAGGTAGCAGTCATAAGAAAACCAAAAGAAGGTAATCTGTGGAAGAAAGGACACAGGGTCACCTGGGACCCTACCCATCCAACTATACTCCGTGTTTCCTAGGACATTAATTCTAAGCCAGGCATATTTATCTCCCTTAAGGATTTAGTTTTGTGGCTGTTGCTTTCCAATATCCTTTTCTGAGGACTGACAAAGTTCTCCTTATCCAACATGGGACAAAAGGAGGAAGAGAGGAAGGAGGCCCAAACCCTAGCCTATCCCAAAGGGGGAAATAGGCCTGAGAAGTAAAAGCAGAAGCAATGGCACTATAGCTTTCCTATAGGTCTCAAGAAAGTTGAAAGCATGGCCTCGCAGTAAATGTCATCACTCAACCGCTGCTAATCATTGCCTGTTTTCTAGATCTTGGAAGCTTTAGAAGCAAGGAACAGTATAGACCAGGATTAAACGAATTCCATGATGCTCAATTCATTGGGATCCTTACATCTGTGCCCCAGCCCTCCACCTGTTTTTCATGTGCCTAACTAATAAGATATTCTATAAGATAGAAGGATAGATAAGATGCCTCTAATGCACATTAACCTGAGGCCAAATCTACCCCACCTTCCCCAATTGAGTTATTTGCAACCATCATGATTTAAGCCAAAATTTCTGATGTTTGCTCAGATGATGGATGAAAGTGGAAATCACAAGGAAGCAATGGTCTGTAGCAATTTATCTTCGAAAGGTCATGCATGGTGTGGTTAGAACATTTCTACAGTGAAAAGTTATAGTAATATCTGTATTTCCAGGTAAACTCAGTAAAAGCAAATACTTATATGCTAAAACAATATTATTTTGTAAAAATCACTGGAACATTCAGAATTATAGAGTAAAATGAAAGTATCCTAAGGGGTCAGTGTTCTAACAAAAGTATTATATTGTATCAACACTCTTTTGTCAGCTCTGATTAATATTGAATGACTGAAGAACAATGTTAATAAAAGACAGTTTACCAACTTCTAAGTTGCTTTCAATTCAATTTAACATTTATTAATAAGACCTAAATAATACCCTTATTGCATCAAAAATCAAAAGGAATCAATCTGCTGGAAAAGTACTTCTCAGTAGCTGTTTTGACTATTCCTAAAGTTAAAGTTCTCAGTTAAAAGTTTATTATTTTTTAATAGTGTACATTTAAAGGCCCAGTACCAGATTGCATAATTCAAGGAACAGTCTAGCTAAAATTAGAGAGGCTTATGACCAGATTGGCCTCAAGGTGATAAATATTTTGGACACAACTTATAGAAGACAGACCTGCTAAGTTCTAGCAGATGCAACCACAGTTGTTGGAGGGATTACACATACCTATGAAACCATAGGTCCTTAAAGCATAAGATACACTGGATGAATGATGTAACATTAATGAACATATTGGCCCCTATCCTCAAGGTGCTTGCAATGACAAAGTAAAAGACGGGCCCACCCAAAGTCAGCCAAGGTAAGGAAAGAGAAGATGAAAAGATGATGGCATAAGAAAAGGCTTTGGCTCCCTACATATCAAGGTTCTTCTCTTTCTCTTGTGTGAAGTTTAACTTTCTTTTCATCAACACTGCCTCTGGTGGTAACAGGTACATGGTTAATCACGTCAAGGCAGATTTGGGCAATTTATGTTGCTTGAAAAACTAGATTAACAGTAACAAAAGAGTTTTGATTTGTAGCTGTCTTAAAATGTCTATTTAGAGGAGGGGGAAAATATCATTTATTATACAAATACCAAACAATGAAACTCTATATTTTGACTCTCTATCTGTATGCGTTTCGGTAAGTAATTTTACCTTCCTGGACCTGTTTGCCTCATCTGTAAAATTCAGGAGTTGGACTAGATTGTCTGCCTAGAGTCCTTTCAACTGGTATTGTAAAGAACTCGCATGCTCCTAGGGAAAGAATTTTAACTATTTTAGTTCACTGGGGCATCTTTCTATACAGGGTGCCCCAAAAGTCTTAGCGTACTCTTAAGCCGTTAGAGCTTTGAACAGTGTATCAAGACCGTTTAGGTGAGCCATATATGTTTTGTCATGGTCCCTAGCAGACTGAGAAGGTTGGATGTGTCTTACCCACAAACCTGATTTTCCCCAATGCCTAGCTGAAGTAGTTATTCTTCCCCTATGGCTTTTTGTGGGTTCCAGGATAGTTCATTGTTTGAAGGCTCAATGTTAAAGGACACTGTACCGACTTCTAAGTTGCTTTGTCGCTTAGAAGTTAAGCTCTTGAGGATGTACATTAATTCATTAAGACTATCAAACGCCATTTAGGTCAGAGAAGCAGTGCCCATTTGAAAGCACAGACCAGTGACGTTAAAATGAGGAGCAAAGTCTCTTGCGATTTGGGGGATCCAGTGCATCCAGAGAGTGACAAGGTAATGCCTAAGTAAATTTATTTTCCTTACCACACAGACCATGTAGGCCCTTACTGTTTTAGAAGGTTATCCTAAAGATATCAAAGCAGTGAAATCTAGGCAACGCAAATAACTAAGTTAGCATAAACATCTGGGACCAAGCATCCAGGAAATGCATAAAATGCTCACAGATCACTATTTGACAAATTTCAGCAGATTTTTGAAATGATGAAATTCCATATCCTTAAAAACCCATACTTCTTTCCTTTCTGTTTAGTGCTTCCCTTGAAGTCATGTAAACCGATCATTTATAGTGCAAGAATTTTTTCTTTAACATTTTATTAGCAACTAAATAACAATACTAACTGTATTTGCCTAGTAACTTATTTAAATTAATTACTTCATATGATGGAACCAGTATCGTAACTGTAGGTAAAGAGCTGGCCTCAGAGTAGGACATTCATGGGCTCAAGACCTGCCTCTGGGGAGGCAGAGCCAAGATGGTGAAGTAGAGGGAGCATTCCGGCCAAACTCTCCCAAAATTCCCTTCCAAACAACTTTGACGTGACATAGCCAACCATAGGTGAGGGTAAGACATTTTTCCAGCCCAGAACAACCTAGGAGATCGGGAGGACAGATCTGTGATGCTGGGGTGGGGGCCAGCCACCATACATGCAGCAGCAACAACAGCTGTGGGTCTTGGAAGTGCTGTCCTAGCAGCAGCAACAGTATCAATGGCTCCAGGAGCGCTTACCAAAGAGACATTAAAGGGACCAGACGACTGGTCAGGAGGAGATTACGGGGGAGCCCTGAGCTAGCACTGGGCGTAGGACCAGGCACTGTTTGTCAACTCCAGGCAAAATACCCAGTTGTGTTTAGAGTGGAGAGGAGAACTTGTCGTCACAAGGGAGCAAGGGCCGTCTCAGGGTAGAATGGAGTGCTAGCACTGTGACTGCAAGAGAGAAGGGGCCTTTCTTGGCTGTGGAGGAGAGTGTAGACCATGAGATCAGTGACCACACCTCTCCTCAGCTCGCACCAAAAGCCTACAAACCCCCAAAACTAGCTGTGAAAACAACAGTGTGAAAAAGCCTGAAACTTGCAATAGCAGTGTCCCCTCCCTACTAGGTGAGCCGAGCCCAACTTTAACGTAAAGTTAGAAGTTAAAAAATAGGTTGGGAAAATGAACCATTAACAAAAAAAGAACCTTGCCATACTACCTGTCACCATGTCGACAGGGATGATCAAGACACAAACTAAGAAGAAAATGATGTGGAAAATAGCTACAAGCAAAATCTCAAAGAACAGTGCAGATCTAAACAAACCCAACAAGAATTCCTGAAAAAGGATTCTAGAAAAATGGTGGAATAAGGCAGGAAATTGCTTGGCTCTCCTAAATTCTCCCACAAACAATATAAAATAATGCCTCAAAGCAAACTTTGAGCAGCAGAAATAAAAGTCAGGGTAAAGCAGTTGTCCAGACTAAGAACTTGGGAGGATGTTAGGAAAGACTTAACCCCCCAGAGTGGGTGGTTTGACCTAATTAAAGTACAAATACTAGACAGATACTGCCAAATCAACAAACGACAAGTAGCTGTGTTGGGCTGCAGCCTCAGCTTCGGGAACTTTCTCCCCACAGACGATGTGGGGGTTAAACAGCTGGTCAGGGGAAGATTTCAGGGCCTTCCGCCAGTGCTGGACCACCTGATGTGGTCCTGGGCTGTGGCTGTGAATAAGGAGAAGTGAGCACATGCCACTGAGTGCAGTCACAGAAGTCAGGGATCCTGCTGGCTACGGGCACTCACAGAGTCCCTGGTTTTGGTTCCAGGGCAGAGGGGTGAGCTGGAGCTTGCAACTGTGGAAGAGCCTTCCAGAAACAAGAGAATTTGCAGTGATAGCATTGCAGAGGTCCTGGTCATGGCTCAGGGGTGGAGAGGAATACCTGAAGTCAGGTCCCTGTATAGAGCTCAGAAAAAAACCTGACGCCTGAGATATCCCCCATACCTCAAGACTAGAGCCTGTCTTTAACACAAAGTTAACAGAGAAGAAATAAGCTGCTATTAATAATAATAATAATAAGCAAAAGAGAAGGAACCCAATCATAGATCGCTACTATGGTGATAGAGAAGATCTTGGTTCAAACTCAGAAGAAGATAGTGAAGTTAAACAGCTACTTCTTTCTCAAAGGAAAAAGCAAAATGTCACAAGTCCCAAAAGAGTTTTTGGAAGAGCTCAAAAAGAACTTTAAAAATCAAATAAGAGAGGTTAAGGAAAAATCAGGGGAAAAAAGTAAGAGTAATGCAAGAAAATCAAGAGAATTGTTAAAAGAAAGTCAACCAATTGGAAAGAGATCCAAAAACTTACAGAAGAAAATAACTCCTTAAAAATTAAAATTGGGCAAGGGGAAGCTAATGACTTCATAAGATATTAAGAAATAATAGCAAAATCAAAAGAATGAAAAAATAGAAGACAACGTGAAACATCTCATTAGAAAAACAACTGACTTGGAAAACAGGTGAAGGAGAGACAGTATAAGAATTTTTAGACTACCTGAAAGTTATGATTTTTAAAAATCTAGATATTGTACTTCAAGAGATTATTAAGGAAAATTGTCCTAAAGTTTTAGAACAAGAGAGTAAAATAGAAATTAAAAAAAAATACGCCAATCACCCCCTGAAAGGGATCCCATAATGAAAACTCACAGGAATATCATAGCTAAGTTTCAAAGCTCCCAAGTCAAGAAGAGAATACTTACAAGCAACTAGGGAAAAAAAGGTACTGTGGAGCTACAGTCAGGATAACACAAGACTTAGCAGCTTCTACATTAAAAGACCAAAGATTGGGACAGCTAGGTGGCACAAAACACTCACTAGCTGTGTGACTCTGGGCAAGTCATTTAACCCCAATTACCTTACACACACACACACACACACACACACACACACACACACACACACACACAAAGACCAAAAGTCATGGAACAATATATTCAAAGTGCATAGGAACTGGGCTTTCAACCAAGAATAACTTACCAAGTGAAGCTGTATGTTATCCTGAATAGGGAGGTGGGGGAGCGGGGGATGGATATTTAATGAACTAAAGGATTTTCCAGTATTGGTGAAGAAAAGACCAAAACTAAATGGAAATTTGACATACTTGTTTCAATAGAAACAAGAAAATAAACATTAAAGACCAATATAAAGGACTTAATAAGGTCAAAATCTTTACTTCTTATATGGGAAAATGTTATCTGTAACTCTTAAAAATGTTATCATTGAAAGAGCACACATAGAAGGCTTGGGATTGAGTTGAATATGATGGGTAGAGAGAGGTAAAAGGGAGCAATTGTCTCATACAAATTAGGTATGAATAGAAGAATTGTGGAGGTGGTGGGGTGAAGGGTGATAGCGCTAGAACTTTATTCTCATCAGAACTAGGTTAAAGAGGGAATAATATACATCTAGAAGGGTATAAAAGGTTTAAATTACAAAGAAATAGGGTGAGGGAATAGGATAAAGGAGGAACTCAGGGTGTGCAGATCAAGAAAAAGGAGGGTAAAGGGAAAGAACAAGGGCAGGTAAACTAAGGGATAAGAGGGTAAGGGGAGAGGATAAGGGAAGGATCCTTAAAAGGGGAAAAGAATAAGGGAGGGACTCTTAGAAAGGGTGCAGGTTAGAGAGGTTAGAAGGCAATTGGATGTTTGAAGGGGGATAGGCTAAAAAGAGGGAAAGAAGGATAAACAGTAACGAAAAATAGTTTGGAGGGAAATGCACAAATAGTAACTATAACTGAATGTGAATGGGATGAACTCACCCATAGAATGGAAACAGCAAAATGGATTAAAAATCAGAATCTAACAATACATTGTTTACAAGGAACATGTTTAAAAATGAGAGATACACATGGAGTAAAAATAAAGGGTTGGAGTAGAATTTATTATGCTTCAGCTGATGCAAAAATAAAAAAAAAGAAGGGGTAGCAATCATGATCTCAGACAAAGTTAAAGCTAAAGTGCATTTAATTAAAAGAGATAAACAGGGAAACTACATTATGAGAAAAGGTACCATAGATAATGAAGTAATATCAATACTAAATCTTTATGTACCAATACTATAAAATCCAGAATTTTAAAGGAAAAGCTAAATGAAGTATAGATGGAGATAGATAGCAAAACTGTAATAATGGGACACTTCAATCTTCCCCTCTCAGAAGAAAATAAATCTAACCAAAAAATAAATAAGAAGTCAAAGAGAAGAATAGAATCTTAGATAAGCTAGATATGGTAAATATCTGGAGATAATTGAATGGAAATAGAAAGGAATAGACCTTTTTCCCCAGCAACATATAATACCTTTACATAAAGTGACCATTTATTAGGGTATAAAAACTATAGTTAAATGCAGAAAAGCAGAAATATTAAGTATATCCTCAAATCATAATGCAATAACAATTATATGTCATAAGGGATCATTAAAACTCAGATTAAAAATTAATTGAAGACTAAATAACCTAATCTTAAAGAATAAATGGGTTAAAGAACAGGCCATAGAAATAATAAATAATTAAAGAGAATGATAATAATGAAACAACCTATCAAAACCTATGGGATGCAACAAAAGCAGTAATCAGAGGAAAATTTATATCTCTAAATGCTTGCATCAATAAAGTAAAGAGCAGACCAATGAATTATGTATGCAATTTAAAAAACTAGAAAAAATACAAATTAAAAATCCCCAATTAAACACCAAATTAGAAATCCTAAAACTTAAATATGAGATTAATAAAACTGAATGTAAGAAAATCATTGAATTAATAAATGAAACTAGAAGTTCATTTTATTAAAAAACCAATAAACTATTGGTTAATATGATAAAAAAAGAAAACCAAATTACTAGTATTAAAAATTAAAATTATGAATATATCACTAGTGAAGATGAAATCAAAGCAATTATTAGGAGTTATTTTGCCCAATTATATGCTAATAAACTTAGCAATTTAAGTGAAATTGAAGAATATTTACAAAAATACGAATTGCCTAGATTAACAGGAGATGAAATAAAATATCTAAATAAACCTATTTTAGGGGGGGAAATGAACAAGCCATAAATGAGCTTCCTAAGAAAAAAAGCATCAGAACCAGATGAATTTACAAGTGGATTCTTCCAAACATTTAAAGACCAGCTAATTCTAATATTAAATAAGTTATTTAGAATAATAGGCAAAAAAGGAGTCCTGCCAAACTCCTTTTATATAACAAATATAGTGCTGATACTTAAACCAGGAAGAGCAAAAACAAAAAGAAAATTATAGACCAATTTCATTAATGAATATGGATGTAAGAATTCTAAATAAAATACTAGCCAGGAAACTACAATAATATATCAGATAGATTATACATGGTGACCAAATGGAATTTATACTAGAAATGTAAGGATGGTTTAACATAAGGAAAACTATTAACATAGTTGATTATATCAATAACAAAAGTAACAAAAATTATATTATTATAGGGAGAAATGTAGAAAAAGCTTTTGACAAAATACAACACTCGTTCCTATTAAGAATTGACCATGTATTAGGACACAAAAACCTCACAAATACAGAAAAGCAGAAATATCAAATACACTCTTTTTAGAGAATAAAATAAAAAGCTTTGGAAGCATAGATTAAAAATAATTGGAAATTAAATAACCTAATCCTAAATAATGAGTGGGTCAAAGAACAAGTCATAGAAACAATAATTTCATTAAAAATGTCAACAGTCAGACAACATACAAAAATTTTTGGGATGCAACCAAAGCAGTACTTAGAGGAAAATTTGTGTCTCTAAATACATATCAGTAAAAGAGCAGATCAATGAATTGAGTGTGCAACTAAAAAAATTAGAACAAATTTTAATTTCCCACTTAAATACTAAAATAGAAATACTGAAAATCAAAAGAGAGATTAATAAAATTGAAAGAAAAAATTGAATTAATAAATAAAACTAAGAGCTAGTTTTATTTAAAAAAATAAATGATTAATTTGATTTTTTAAAAAATAGCTCAAAAGATTGTTCTTGGAGAAAGGTACACTAGAGAATGAAATTCTACCCATTTCCCCTTGTGTGCTACTCCATTCTACCACCACAGGAGGGAACACTCTGACCACCACCACCGTGACATAGACAGTTTCCCTACATAAATTCAATCAAATATGACCTCTGACTTCTGCTCAAAGAATTAAGCTTACTGTTATTTATAATACATTTACTCAGCCACTTTTGAATACTCTCAATGTATAAGACAAAGTCTTTTGTGGAATACATAGATTCCAAGAATTCGAGAATCATGAATATGATCAAGATGTGTTCTCTGCCTTCAAGGTATGTATAATTTAGTGAAGGAAGATGACAAAATTACTGCAATGCAAAACAACATGTGATAAATGTTGTAAGAGAGGTATAATCAAAGTCCAATAGGAAATAAAGAGATTTGATTTGATTATGATCTGATTAATCAGATTAAGACTTTGAATCAATTAAACATATTAAGAGAAGCTGTGCTTCATTAAAAAAGGTGGTATTTGAGGTGGACCTTGAAGTACAAGTAAATTAATTAAACATTTACTAAATTCAACTATGCTTCAAGGAACAAGTGGCATTTGAGGTGGACTTTGAAGGATGAGCAAATAGGCAAGTTTTCAACAGGCAAATTTGGGAGAAGAGAGACAAAATGAGCAAAGTCAGGCAATAAGAAAGTATAAGGAATATTTGGATGATGGTAAGCAAACAAATTTGGTTCAAGTAGAGTCCATAGCCAATAGAGTGAGTTTTGGTGGCTTGTTCTAAGGCAGAAGGGACTTCAGTTTGGGAGCTATCCAACTGACAATTCAAGTATTTCAACCTATTAGTGCTTTATGGAGCTGCATAGGGTTAAAAATGTAAGTCACCATGAGAGTTGCTTCCTTCTGGAAGGTTGTCTTACCCTACAGCATCACAACCACATGTCCTGAGATAGCTGGCTGACACAATGAATAGGACCCTGGACCTGAAGTCAGGAAGTCGTGAGCAAAAATCCAGCTTCAGAGACTATCTAGCTGAAAGACCCTGGGCAAGTCACTTAATAGCTGTCTGCCTCAGTTTCCTCAAATGTAAAATGGGGATAATGAAAGCACGTACCTCACAAGGTTGTTGTGAAGGTCAAATGAGATGTTTGTAAAGCACTCAGCACAGTGCCTCACATAGAGTAGCTATTTCGTTTATTCCCTTCCTCACCCAACCCCCATGAAGCATGAAAATGTAATTAATAACCACTTCTGGGCTTTCGGGAAACAAGAATTACTCGAGCCACAAAAACGGAAGCAGCATCCCTACATTTTGAATGCCTAGCAGCTAGGGGAGGAGCTCTTGTATAGGAATCAGACAGGGGTAGGAGCATGAATTTTACCCGGCCTCAGAAATAATTATGTATGAGGCATATCAACGTGTTAGTGACCTGAAGAAAGGAGATACTTCTAGCTGGACAGAGTTGATTCCCCCCCATGGAATAATGCCTCCAGATGCTCCAATATGGTTATGGCCCTAGAATCAGGATACCTGTGTTCTAATTGACCTCGTTTTTCTGTGTGAATTTGGGAAATTATTTCACATCTCTGGACTTCAGTTTTTTAATGTGCAGGTATCACGGTATAGTGGAACATGATTTGGAGTCAGTCCTGGGTTTGAAATCCAGGTATGCAACCACCTCTGTGACCTTAGGCACTAGGGACCCCTTCTCAGTGTTACGTACCAAATGTTCCTTAGCTCCACATACAGTTTTCGCTGCCTTGTCTCTACCATTAGAGGAGTCAAAAGAAGCAGGTCAGTTGTGCACGTGGGGCCGGCCTGCATCTTGCGACAATGAAGAAATGATCTTCACTAATCAGATGAGTAGGGAGGGGCCTGGCTCTTGAGCCTGTGTGGTCTTTGGCTTGGTCACTAATTCACTGTCCTTTCCAGGTTTTTCTCCTTTCACTTCAGTCAGATGTGGGCTTCTCTATCTAGTCCAGAGATTTGTAACCTTTTTTATATATCATAACCTCCTCTGGCATTCTGGCACAGCCTACTAGCCCTTTCTCAGAATAATGTTTTTAAATGCATAAAATAAAACACATAAGATTCCGAAGAAAACCACTTAGGTTGAGATAGAGTCTATAGTCAGGCAGACAATGATCACATGCAGTCTAGGAGTAGGCGTAATAACTACAGTCATTTCAAAATAGTGATGAGTGTAAATGATATTTCACTCTGCAACATCTGTAAAATGATGTGAGAATATTTGGAATGTCTATGGGTGACTAAGCCACAGATATTGCTAATATGGTGGTTTATTACCAAGGAAATGGAAGGAAATTACGAGCCCATAATATGAAATTAGGGTTAAATTTCAGTTAGAAGTTAGACCAAATAAAGGTGAATTTTTTTCCCATTTGGGTTCATAGACTCCTTGAACCCTAAAGGCTGCCCCGTGGATCCCAGGTTAAGAAATCCGGTGTCGTACATAAGCTTAACTTAGGTGGCTAAACTATACTTAGACCTTCTGACGAAAGTACAAAGTATATTTCCCTACAAAAATGTGAGGTCTAGTTATTGTTTTATGACTTGCTTATCTGGAAAAAGCAGGCAAAGTTCACATGGAAATATCCTTGTATGATTCTGCATGGCCTATTATGCATTAACCAGTCAGAGCCATTAGTCTGCTACATGAAATAAACTCAAGACTCATTTAGTAATATATACCCAACATACAATTGAAACATGTAATTTGGCAGAAATGTGAAATTATCTATTGCACTCAGAAGGTCAATATATAAGAGCTCGGAAAAGTATTTATAATACTAATTCTTACCTTGCCTGCCACAGAACAGCTCATGATGCCCTATGCTAGCAGAAATCAGTTGTATCCGTTGACCAAATCCATAAGATTATGGGATCACAGACTGAAAGCAGGAAGGATGTACCTTGCAGTTCATCTAGTCCAACCCCCCATTTTACAGATGAGAAAACTGAGGCCCAGAGAGGTTAAAGGATTTGTCCAAGGCCATCAGATGGATGATAGAACTGGAATTTGAAGCCAGGTCCTCTGACTCCATATTTAGCATTCTCTGTGTGGTTTGCTTCTCTTTCTGGTTCCTCTGACTTAAAGGCAAGGCTTCCATACTTCCTACTAAATGCCACCCAGCTCTTACTTCTGTTTCTTTACCAAGCACTGCCTTCTCTCTCTCTTCTTCTTCTTCTAAATTCATACCCATTATACTAACTAGGGCATATGAAGGGCAGCTAAGTGGCATAGTGGATAAAGTATCAGGCCTGATATCAGGAAAACTCATCTTCCTGAGTTCAAATCTGGCCTACTTACTAGCTGTGTGATCCTGGGCAAGTCATGTAACCCTATTTGCCTCAGTTTCCTCATCTGTAAAATGAGCTGGAGAAGGAAATGGCAAACCACTCCGGTATCTCTGCCAAGAAAACCCCAAATGAGGTCATGAAAAATTGGACATGACCAAAAATGACTGAACCATAGCACTCTCAGTGAGCTTACATTCTATATGGGGGTGACAACGCGTCAGGCAGCTAGGTGATGCAGTGGATAGAGTGCTGGGCTTGGAGTCAAGGAGACTCTTTATGAATTTAAATCTGTTCTCAGGCACTTACTAGCTGTGTGACCCTGAGAAGGTCACTTCACCCTGTTTGCCTCAGTTTCCTGATCTGTAAAATGAGTTGGAGAAGGAAATGGCAAATCTTTACCAAGAAAACCCCAAATGAAGTCACAAGGAATCAGACGCAACTAAAACAACTCAACAAGAACAACAACATAACTAGAGCTTTTTCCAATCAATAGGAACTCTCTTATCTCATCACTATGGACTTGAAGCCATGGTTGCTAAACTCCCCTTAAGAGCAAAGGTGATCCCTGCCTATACTACATCACAACCATTCTGGGTGATATAAGCTGTGTTTCCATCACTTGACTCTTACTATCAATCCAGGATGACAGATTCAAAGACTTCAATGGGATATTGCCATCTTCCCATCACCACTATCCTCCCTTGCCTGAAACTGACTAGGAAATCAAATGCTTTCTGACCAGCTCCCTATTTATTTGCATTAGATGGTGTGAATTATAAATTGTTACCATGGCTTTCACATATGACTTGAGTGAATTGACAATTCTGCAGATAGATTCTGCAACCAGCTGACACTCCTATGGGCTTGAGTTTAATATTTCTCAATAATTTGAATTTGCTGTAATACAAGTAATTATTGAGGTAATTACAAAAGAACCATTCACCTCACTAATGAGCTCTTGTAACAATATAGAGCTAGAAGAACCTTTAATGATTTAGAGTCATCTACATGACCTTCTTTTCCCCAAAGGGTCTGCAAGGAAGTAGTTATGAGTAGTTTATGATATCTGCAGTGATTGTCTTCACCTTAAGGGCTGGTTTATTACAGCTTGTACCAATTAAATGCATGTGTATACAAAAATGAGACTTAGAGGAGATACAAATTCTATTTGCTTCTTATTGTTTATCTGTCCACAAAATTCTAAGGCCCTTTCCATTTCTGTTTTTCTATAAGCTTTAAAACAATTTAGCTAGGGGCAAGTATAGAAAATCCACAGCCTCACCAATAGGACTGAGTCAGAGGGGGTCCACAGCAGATCTGGCTCATAACATGAAGACAGGTCAAAACAGCACTTTAAGAGAATGTAGCTTTATGGAGGTAGATTGTGTCAGACAGTTACATCACTGAAACTCCTGTGGGTTGTAGTGTTCCTGGAAAAGCCTGGCTACTATTCTTCAGAAGATAGGACGTCAACTGTCCCTGTAGAGCATTTTTGTACCACTACGTTGAAAATTTCATCACCATATATCATTATCTACCATAGGCTTTAAACCTTCCTGGTAAAATCACATGAATGGACAGACCAAAAAATAAACATCTATGTGCCACAAAGATTGCATTTTTATTTCATTTAAAATCTGTGTATTTGTTTTAAAAATCACATTAGTTACATTGTTGGTGGAGTTGTGAATTGATCCAACCATTCTGGTGAGCAATTTGGAACTGTGTCCAAAAGACTATAAAACTGTGCATACCCT
The DNA here is from genome assembly GCF_900497805.2 of Vombatus ursinus. NCBI lineage: Eukaryota > Metazoa > Chordata > Mammalia > Diprotodontia > Vombatidae > Vombatus > Vombatus ursinus. Next base: position 21,666,760 of record NW_020954953.1, on the reverse strand, counting down.
TTGATCCAGCAATACCACTACTAGTGGTACTGGTAATCACAAAGAGATCATAAAAAAGGGGAAAGGACTCAAATGTACAAAAATATTTATAGCAGCTCTTTCTGTGGTGGCAAAGAATTGGAAATTGAGGGGATGTCCATCGATTGGGGAATGGCTGAACAAGTTGTGATGTGTAAATGTAAAGGAATACTATTGTTCTATAAGAAATGATAAGCCGGCAGATTTCAGAAAAACCTGGAAAGATTTGCATGAACTGATGCTGAATGAAGTGAGCAGAACCAGGAGAACACGACACACAGTAATAGCAACATTGTGTGATGATCAGCTATAAGAGACTTAGCTCTTCTCAGCAACACAGTGATCCAAGACAATTCCGAAAAATAATTATGGAGGCTGAATGCAGATTGAAGCACACTATTTTCATTTTTTTTTTGTTTTTTCTTTCTCATGGTTTTTCTTTTTTGTTCTGATTCTTCTTTCACAACATGACTGATGTGGAAATATGTTTAATATGATTGTACATGTATAACCTGTATCAGATTGCTTCCTGTCTTGGGGAGGGAAGAGAGAAAGGAGAGAGGGAGAAAAATTTGGAACTCAAAATCTTACAAAAATGAATGTTGAAAACTATCTTTGCATGTAATTGGAAAAAATAAATAATAATAATAAATAAAAATAAATAAAATAAAATTTCTCAAAAAATTGGAAAAAAATAAAATACTAATAAAAAAAAGTTACAAAAGTCACATTAGAAAGTACCCCTCAATGCTCCACTACCCAATCTGTACCTTGCCTATACCCAGTGTTATAACTGAAAGTTAAATCAGTTAAAACTGATTTAAGAAAGGAAAGATATTCAACCTGTTTGACATTTGTTTTATTAAATCAAAATGAAATATTAAAAGGAAGCAGAGAATCTGCTTATCTATGTCCTAAATTGAAACACTGTACTATTACTTTGGTATTAGTCTAATCAACTTTTATTAAAAAATAAACCTTTTTATTTATTTTTAAATATTCTTTTTTAGAGAAAATTTTGAGTTCCAAATTATCTTCCGTCCCTCCCACCTCTCTCCCACCCACTGAGAAGGCAAGCAATAAGATATCAATTATACATATGAGATCATGCAAAAAGTATTTCCATATTAGCCATATCACAAAAAAACAAGAAAAATAAAGTGAGAAAATTATACTTCAATTTGCACTCAGAGTTCATTAGTTTTCTCTCTGGAGGTGATAGCATTTTCATCACGCGTTCTTTGGAATTGTCAGATCATTGTATAGATCAGAGTAGTTGTCTGTCGCGGTTGATCAACATTAACAATATTGTTATTACTGTATTCAATGATCTCTTCCTACTCATACTCATTTCACTTTGCATCAATTCATATGTCTTCCCATATTTTTTTTCTGAAACCATCTCTCTCGTCATTTCCTATAATACAATAGTACTCCATCACAATCATATGCTAAAACTTGTTCAGCCATTCACCAACTGATGAGTATTTTCTCAATTTCCTATTCTTTGCCACCACAAAAAGAGCTGCTACAAATACTTTTGCACAAATAGGTCCTTTTCCTTTTTCTTTGATCTCTTTGGGGTACATACGTAGTAGTGGTGTAACTGGATCAAAGGGTACGCACAGTTTTACAGCCCTTTGGGCATAGTTCCAAATTGTTCTCCAGAATGGTTGGCTCAGTTCTCAAGTTCACCAACAGCTCATTAGTGTGCCTATTTTCCCTTATCCCCTCCAGCATTTGTCATTTCTGATAGGTGTCATGTAATACCTCAGAGTTGTTCTAACTTGTATATCTCTAATTAACAGTGATTTAGAGCATTTTTTTATATGACTATAGATAGCTTTAATTTCTTCTTCTGGAAACTGCCTGTTTGACCATTTTTCAATTGAGGAATGGCTCTTATTTTTATAAATTTGACTCAGTTCCCTATATAATTGAGAAATGAGACCTTTATCAGAGAAACTTGAGGTAAATTTTTTTTGGTATTACTTCATTGCCTATGGTACCTTTTAGCAAAATGTAGTTTCCCTGATTATCTCTTTTAATTAGGTCTATTTTTGCTTTTGCTTTATCTGAAATCATGATTGCTACTCCTGCCTTGTTAACTTCAGCTGAAGCATGATAGAGAGAGAGAATATGTGTGTGTATATATATATGTACATATATGCATATATATATATAAATGCCTTTTGACTTTGTTTTATTGTTTCTTGATGACTCATAGAGTCATTAGCTTCCAAGTGCCTGCAGTCACAGGCACTAGCACTCCTCTTGGCCTTAGAACCGTGACCAGTGTCCTTCTCTCCTGCAGCTGCAAGGGCTAGTGCTCCTCTCTGCCTTGGAGCTGCAATCAGAGGCCCTGCTCCCTTCTGACTAACCACAAGAACTACTCTGCACTCGGGAACTGAGATCCAGAACTGTGCATGGGCAATAGAGTTGCCAATCAGCACCAGTTGCACCTAGTATCAGCAAGGGGTCCCCTTTAATCTCTTGCTGACCATTCATTTGACTCCCTTACTATCTCTGAACTGAAAGCTTCCCAAACTGCTGCTGCCACTATTGCAGTAGCCTCCAAGGCGATCTCTCTCTCTCTCTCTCTCTCTCTCTCTCTCTCTGTCTGTCTCTCTCTCATATAGAAACTTATCTTACCCAATAGGGAAGTAGGAGGAGAAGGGGATAAAAAAAGACTGGGGGATGATAAAAGGGAGGGCTGATTAAGGGAGGCAGTGGTCAGAAGGGAAACAGACTTTGAGGAGAAAAAAGATAAAAAGAGAGAGAAAGATAAACAGAAGAAAATAGGATGGAGGGAAATATACAGTTAGTAATTGTAATTGTGAATGAAATGAGCTCACTCATAAAACGGAAGTGGATAGCAGAATAGGTTGTTTACAAGGGACACACTTGAAACAGAAAGACACAGAGTTAAGGGGCTGGAATCTATCGTGCTTCAGCTGAAGTTAAAAAGGCAGGAGATATGTAGGTTTTTCTTTTTTATCATTATATTCTTTTAATTTCTTTTATAAGATTCTCTTGTAACAAGATCTCTACTTGCCGAGCTGGGGAAGGACAAGGGAGATATATAGATATATACGTGTGTGCGTGTGTGTGTGTATGTGTGTGTATTATATATATTCATATATTCAGGAATGAATGTCATACAAAAACAAAAAAATACCAATAAAAATTATAATTTTTAAATCTTTCAGAGAAATGTCAGAGACATTGCAAAAATAACAAAGATGATTAACAAAGGCTTGGGAAAGTATGCCCTAGGAGGAAGAGTTAAAGGAACTGAAGTTATTTATCTTGGATAAGAAAAGACTAACTTGAGACCTAATAAAATCAGGGATTTCCTAGTTGGAGAGAAAGGGGCAAATAGGATAAGGCAACTGTGTTCAGCGCTAAGAGCAGTGTTGGTGGAGGTGGAGGAAAGCCAGAAGGAGATGGCAGAGTCTACCTGCTCTCCCCCATTTTATCTGTCCCTAGGTCTCCACCACCCTTCACCTGTCCCTCAGTGGGCCTCTTGGCTCTTTGAATGGTGCTGTCCTGACCCATACCCTATGTCTCTGGAGTCTGTTTGTTTGGGAACAGAGTGGTTTTGTTTTGTTTATATTAAAAATCATTTCCCCCTTCTTTACTACATATATGACTGTGGACTAGTCATCTATTCTGTCTGGGTCTCAGTTTTCTCATCTGTGAAATGAAGGAGTTGGACTAGATGATGTCTTTCTCTCTTCCAGCTCTTAAACATATTAATAATAATAATTGCTAGCATTTATGCCTTACAAATATTTTCTCATTTTAACCTAACAAGCCTGGCATGTAGGTGTTATTCCTATCCCCATTTTACAAATGAGAAAACTGAGGCACACAAAGGGTAAATAATGTGCCCATGGTCACACAACTAGCAAGTATCTGAGATTTGAATTCATGTCTGCCCAACTGTAAGTCCAGCACTCTACCCAATGAGCCCAACGATGCCTAGATAATTCTAAGGTTACATGTCAGGGGAAAAAATGAAATGGAGCCAGTGATCTTAAGATAAAGGGGAAGAGATTTTAATTTGAACATAAAGAACTTTATGACCATTGAGGTGATAGCATATTGGAAGTGACCAGCAAGAGAAGTTCTGGGATCTTTATCCCTAGAGAACTTCAAGAAGAGAAGAAGTACAAAGTCAAATGGCATCATATCTCAAGAGAAAGACAAGAGAACGGTACCATGAGGTTGATTCAGCAACGTCATAGGGCTTCTTTGAAGGGTGGCAGAGGGTGGGTGCTGCTTCCTCTGCTCTCATTTATCTGATTATGAAACATATGAGGGGATTCCTTATAAAATTATTTAAAAATTATATAAAAATGATTCCTAGTTATAGCTCTGTCCAAACAGGAGTCTAGGTCAACTGAGTCCTACTGAAACCAACCTGCCCACAGAAGTCAACAGGTTTCCCTGCATTTACCCATCCATCTACCTGACGTTAACCAGACCATTCCTTTCTTGCAACTCCTCCTCTCACTAGGTTACACCAACAGTCAGCTAACGTCAGAAATTAGCATATTTGGAATTCATTCCTAACCTCCCTCCGTAGAAAGTTTGTTCAAAAAGTGAGAACTTATAGTGCATTGCACACAGCGTAGTAACTGTCCTGGCTGTGCCATATTTCATCAGGGGTGGGAAGGGGGACTCTGCAATATGTAGGGGTGAGGTGAGGTTGGGGTGGGGAGGGTGTCTCCAGTGAAGTATGTGCTGCTATGCTAATTGCTGGGCTTCCTTTTTGGACAGCATCACCGGTACTTTCCTTTCCTTCCCAAACTTTGGCATGCCACTTTGTTTACTGAAAAATTCTCTCCATGCATTTCATCAAGTTGGCCACGGAATTGTAAAATAGGAACTTTTTTCTGTTGCATTTAAAAATCAAATCTCGACATGCCCTCTATCTGTGTATTATGAGTCATGGGGAGGGCAGCCCATATAACTCAGGGCACAAATCATAAACAGCTTATCACAAGTCCACATTACAGTGTTGCTATAGTTGCCTGCCACAATGGCATACAAACAACAAAATTATTCTAGTATGTATTGAGCACTGGTAACTTTAATAAGGGATTTTTAAAAGCAACTCTCATTGATTCCCATGAGATAATATTAATAGCATTTATATAGTGCCTTCAGGTTTGTAAAGCACTTTACGTATTATCCCATTTGACCTTCACAAGAACCCTGGGAAAGGTTATTATTAACCCCATTTTGTGGATGTGCAAACTGAGGCTGAGAGAGGCCAGGTGATATGCCCAGGGTCATATAGCTAGTTAAGTGTCTGAGGGAGGATTCCAAGTGGGGTCTTTCTGACTACAAGTCCAATACTCTATCGTTGTACTATTATTTCTTTTGCTAATTGAAGTTGTTTTTAGGTTTTGTGGGGGTTTTTTTTGTTTTGTTTTGTTTTGTTTTTAGGTAACTGGGATTAAATGACTTGCCCAGGGTCAAGTGTTTGGTCTGAGGTGGGATTTGAACTCAGGTCCTCCTGACTTCAGGGCCGGTGCTCTATCCACTGTACCACCTAGCTGCCCCATTGTGGGTCTTTTTAGAAGACGGTTCCATTTTTGTTAAGGGGTCAAGCATGCAACAATCTCTATGACTTAGGGGAATCTTGATAAATATTTAACAACCAGCTCTCCCCCCAAAAAGTACCTACAACCCACTTTTAAGTTTATTTGCATTATTAACACTTTCTTAAATCTAGACAACTAATAAAATAACAAAATTAAGTGCTGATTTATAGCTTGTCGATTTCAGAGATATAAATGTTTATACTGACAATTTAACAGTGGGTTCTGTCTGTTGGAGCTGACTCAGCACATCCCTGCACTGACCAAAGTACTGGTGCATAGCCTGCTTTGTCCCTTTTCTAAGCACCGGGATCTCTGAGGAGGTAAAGGAATGCAGAAATTTATGTATATGTATATATATATATGTGTGTGTGTGTGTGTGTGTGTGTGTGTGTGTGTGTGTGTGTATGTATATATACTAAAGAGTTACATGAAAATATAGAGCAAATGGAAAAAAAAAGTATAAAACTCTTTCAGGTTCATAGATTCAGAGCTGGGAGGGGAGTCCAACCTCCTTGTTTTACAAATGAGGAAACTGCTGCCCAGAAAAGTTGGATGACTTACCCAAGATCACACAGGTGTTAAATGGCAGAGCTGGGATTAATTCTGGATCCTCTGACACCCAACATTGGCTTCTTTTCCACTCCACCAAATCACCTGCTTACTTTGGTTCCAAGTCGTTGTATTTTCTTTTATTATTTCTTTTACCTTTATAAAGTCCACATCTTAACCATTTTCATGCGACAAAGGTAAAATCGCATTGAAAATTAAGATTCAAAACTACTTATTGAAACCCTGATCATTTGTTTTAGAACTGAACTAGTATGAGGATTTAACATAGAAAGGGAAGAGGGGCCATAATAAGCAATGCAATGGCTAGGTAGAATAGAGGGTAGCAGAGGGAATGGAGCAGTGTTGCAAGCTAGAGGTTAGGTTTCACACACAGAGTTATGGGTGATTTGCTAAACCTAGTGATCTTTCACCTCTCTGGGGCCTTCTCCATCAGCACACACCCAACCCTAACTCGCAGCCTTCCGAGGACCAATTAGAATGTTGGTAAAGCACTCTTGCATGGCCTATTTCTCTTACTACCATGTCTTTTTAGATGTTAATTTTGTCATTCGTGGCAAAGAACCTCTCAAAGGCTTTCAAACGAAAAGGGCTATTTAAGTCATGAAAGAATTAAATAGATTTCTAAACCACTGCAAGCTGATTCAGATCTCTCTCTGGAAATGAACAAAAGCATGCAGTAGAACAGGTTTGACTTGGAACTGAAACCACACACAGGAGAAGAAAATGTTTGCATTAGGGAGGTGTTACTTCCAGATGAGAACTTTGCAAGGGGCCCATTTCCCATTCTGGGTTGATCCATTCCTTTTCGGAGGTTTGGAATTACTATTCCTAGGACTATTTACTGTCTGAGATATTTTTTCCATAATTTCTCAATATCACGAGATATTCAATAGAAGTGACATTCCCAGCTGAACGCTCTACATATGATTCATATCGTGGCAACAAAATGTTCCTGGATTGAATTTAATCAGATTTCAACATAGGACTATATCTAGTTAAGCTTTTTCAGGGCTCCTGTCATGTGGATCCCTTTAAGATCGTTTTAACATATGGATTGGGGGTCAGTTGGTTCATTTGGACTTTTTTATTCCTTCCTCTATCTCTGTTTTCCCTTCTCCTCTTTGAAAGATTTTAAAATGTGACATTTATTTGCTCATGAAAAGATTGTCAGGAGCATGGGCAAGTTACCCAACAAAAACTTAGATTGTTATAACTGTACAGGTAAGGGTTGATTGAGTCCCACCCAGGGGGTACATTGGAGGCAGCTTCTATTAACTTCATAATTAAATTTTCAGTGTGAGCACTTATACCTCAGAAATCAGATATTGGTTTTTTGTTTTGTTGATCGTCTAGAGTTAAGAAAGTGATGGAGAAAATGTTAATAACGCATATTAAACTTAAAGGGGGTGGGGCATATGTTTGTGTTTTTGGTTTTTTTTTTCCCAGAGAGCCATTGTTAAATATTTTCAAACACACCACTGGTCCACTTCACCTGATACCTTTATCAGGTGAAAACACACATCGATAGAATCAATCAATCAGAGATGTGAACAAGCCTGGACATCTCCACATTTCAATTAGGTTTGATAGTAAGTCTGTTCAGATTCATTGAGTGACTTGGTTATGCCCTATGGACAGCTATGAACATCTAATTGCTTAGTGGTGAATTCCTCCTGCTAAGCACCTAAAAAAGGAATTGCCAGGAGGAGAAGAGGGTGTCTTGTCCTGGTTTCTCCCCTCCCCCTTCCAGGAGGATTTTCTGAACTTTGGAACGCCAAAGGATTAAGCTTTTTCATCTTGGCTATGTACTCTATGTCACAGACTCTGGTGGGAAGAGGGAGATGTTCTGTACCAAATGCTCTTATTATACCACCTTAGTAAATATCTATTTCTAAAAGCTAATTTAGTCTATCTGACCAATTGATAGCAACTGATATAATGGAAGGCAGGCTTACCGGCTGGGGTTCAGAGCTATTGCACTATTCCTCACACCCTCAGGGTTACCCCTAGATCAATGAGGGAAAATTTAACAGCCTGCTTCTGGGTACCCAGTCTGCCAGTGTGAATCAGACTTACAAGATAAGTCCAGGACATGTGCTATATAGCTTTTTACAATTCTCACAACTGACCCTCTGAGGCAGGTAACACAACTATTAACCTCATTTTACAGATGTTGGAACAGACACAAAAGTGTAAAGCAACTTGCTCAGAGTCATGGAGCTAACGGTCTTCTGACTCCAACTCCGCCTTCTTTCCACCATGACACTCTTCCTCCCTCCTTTTCACACTGAGCCACACCAGTGAGGGGCATGTGTTAGAGAAAATCTTGCCATTGTGATAAGCCCAGCAGCTTCTCACTTAGGCCCAGTGTATGTAATTCAATCACATCTATTTAATCAGAGTGTTGCAGACACACAAAAAAGATGGACATAGAGGGAGAATGAGGAATAGTCTGTGAGCCCCTAGCATGTAAAACGGGCATGAGGACAACCCCAAATACACAGAGTAGAGGGACCCTCTGTGGCAAACTTCTGGGAAGACATGACTGACAGTCAAAAAGAAGAGACGGGCATGAATGAGTTGTGATCTATATTGTTGGAGGGGATGTTAACATTAATGAGATCAAAGATCCATGGGCATATCTGAGTCCTGCAAGCATGTGAGATCAGGTTCTTAATTCATAAGGAAACTTGGAGGAAATGAAACACCAACTCACTATTTGTTCACCTTCTTATAGATCAGTGGTGCTTAAACTTTTCCATTTCAGGAAGCCTTCAAGGGGTGGGGAACCTGTGGCCTCTAGGTAACAGGTTCCCCACCCCTGTGACACCCTTAAAATTGTTGTGAAACCCCAAGAACTTTTGTTTATGTGGGTTATATCCAATATTTACTACATTAGAAATTAAAACAAATAAAATTTTAAAATATTTATTAATTCATTTAAAATAGTAATAAGCCCATTACATGTTATCATAAATTGGATAGTTTTATGAAAAATACCTATATTTTCCAAAAACAAAAAAATTATAAGAGTGGCAATGTTCTATATATTTTTACAAATCTCTTTAGTGTTCAGCATCAAAGAAGACAGTTGGATTCTCAAACCTGTTTCTACATTCAATCTATTGTAGATCTCATAGATCTCTTTAAAGGGTCTTAGGGACAGCCAGGGGTCAGCAGACCACACTTTGAGAACTATTCCCCTAAAAAGAAGAACCACTTTGAATAGACGTGATTTCTGAACTTGAAGGTGAAGGTAAATGGTACATTCACTGTTATATACCTTGTGAAAAGATAACCCAATTGGTGCCGCAGGTCATAACTTTAACTTCAGTGTGAACTTGTAAACAATTTTCAAAAATTATTTGACAGGGGCAGCTAGGTGGTGCAGTGGATAGAGCACTGGCCCTGGAGTCAGGAGGACCTGAGTTCAAATCCCGCCTCAGACACATAACATTCACTAGCTGTGTGACTATAGGCATGTCACTTAACCCCAATTGCCTCACACAAAAAAAAAATTATTTGACATATGAAAATGCTGTTCAACCTCTACAATTTGCACCAAATTTGTCCAAATGATCCAAAAGCACTTTAGGGGGCACTAATGATTGCATAAAGCCCAGCAGTTCCTAGCTAGTAATGCCTAATTGTGATGACCTTAACTAAAGTTATTTCTAAACATATTTAAGCTATTTATGAGACTTCATCTCCTTAGTAATCTAGACAGCAGTAAGCAACATTGTAGAGAAGACAGTGTCTCTTTCTTCATTCTTTTCCTTAGAACCCTCATTTATTTCCAGAAACCGTTTCAAAAATTTTGTGACAGCAATGTTTAGATATAAGTATGTGCTTCTACTGACACGAGGCTGAGTCATCATGTCTAACCCTGACAAGCCTCAAACCCTTCTGTGAGTTCGTGGATGGTTACCCCAAGCATGGGAAGGCTTCTCCCTCAACCCTCATCCCCCAAGGAATGGGAGAATGAGAACAGCTTGTTCCAATAGCCATGAAGGCAGCTAAAGCAGGTACCGTGGAACACTTCGAGTTTGGTCACACATCAAAGATGCCAAGGTCATCCAGTGGCCATTGCCTGGGCCATTGCCAGTCATCTTAACTTTTGTCTAGAAGAGAGAGTGAGACCGACAACTTTATGCAACTCTGCTTCATTTAAATTCAATTCACACATGTCAGGACATCACCCTTCCTCTTCAAAAATGAAGGGCGAACAACAATATTTCCAGAACTTTAACTTCAGGATAACTATAGGATTATATAGAATTAAGAGTTGAAAGACACCTTAAAGCCATGTAGCTTAAGCTCCTCATCTTACAAATGAGTAAACTGAGGTCCATTGGATTTAAGTGACTTGCACAAGGGGACACACTTAGTGACAAAGTCAGAGTTGGGAGAGGAAAAACCTAGACTTGGAACCATAATGCTGGGGTTTGAATCCTACTTCAGACACTTCCTAGCTTTGTGGTAATGGGCAAGCCACTTAATTTCTTAAAGACTCCTTTAGCTCATCTAGAAAGCAAAGATAGTAATAATAATAATTCACATCCACAAGCACCTTAAGGTTTGCAAAGTGATTTACAAATATTATTTTATTTTATCCTTGAAACAACTGTGAGAGGTAGGTACTATGATTATTACCATTTTATACATGAGGAAGCTGGGGCAGATAGAGGTTGTGACTTGCCCTAAGTCACACATTTAGTGTCTAAGGCTGGATTTGGACTCAGGGTTTCCTGACTCCACATCTAGCGCGGTATTCTGTACCAGAAATCATATTGGCTGTACCTACTTCAAAGGACTGTTATAAGGAAATCACTTTACAAAACTCTTCCTCCAGCCTCCATCCCAATATACCACAAATTATACAGTATCATGAAATCATCATGGAATGTTGGAGATAGAAAAAACTTTAGAGATCGTCTTAGACACCTCCCTAACTATACAGAGCAGGAAATTCAAGATTTTCAGCGTTTTCCTGAAGTGACATAATGAGTAGTAGTAGAAAATCCTTGAGTAGAATCTATGTCCTAGGTACATTGTAAAGAATTCATATAAAACCAAAATACATTTTAAATTTTAAAAAATCATTTTGGCTCCTCCCCCACACATCAAAAAACAACAACCTCATTAACGTGGTCTATCACTAAAAAGATTGTGATGTAAGTAAAATTCATCTTCAGCATCTTTCCATCCTCATTAACACCCCCTTTCTACACTTTGTTACCCCCCCCAAACATTTGATGTCCATCAAACTTCCGTTGGCTTCTAGTATCCTTGGACCTGTCCCTCTGCCCCTACATTACTTAACTATGCCATCAATGCCTTTATTTCTTAGGCAATAGCCCATGTTCAGAAGATCTCTCTCAATTCTCCTTCCTATTGAGACTCACCTGTGATGATCTCATCTTCTCTTTGGAAAGTTAGTTATCGTGTTAATGGCTAATAAAGGATTTCACAGTGGGATTTGATTGGATGAAATTGACAATGTATTGGTTCTTTTAGGGCTCTATGCATCTTGTATCATAAGATACTTATTCCAATGAAATAAAAGAGTGAATCTGTAATGACATAATTTTAGACATTAACAACAGGATGTAGGAGGTGAGAGAATGAGGAGTCAGGAATTACCCCTAGGTGGGAGCCTGGGTAACTGGGAGGATTCTGGTGCCTTTGACAGTAACAGAGAAGTCAGAAAGAGGGAAAGGTAGCCTATGTAGATAGATAGATAGATAGATAGATAGATAGATAGATAGATAGATAG
>NW_020954953.1:21567001-21654771 GCF_900497805.2 Vombatus ursinus | reverse complement strand
TAGATAGATAGATAGATAGATAGATAGATAGATAGATAGATAGATAGATAGATAGATAGATGGATGGACAGATAGATAGATAGAGGTGTATGTGTGTGTGAGAGAGAGAGACAGATCACTTTCATAAAGATTTTATAGAGATTAGCATATGCGTCAATAGTTACCAATGTCTTCTATCCCCCTTTTTTTTATTATTTGTTTGTTTTCGTGTAATAATGCCACTTAGCATAATGGATAGAAAGCATGACTCACAGGCAGGATGGCCTAGGTTCAAGTTTCACCTCTGACAGATATGCTGAACAAGTGACCTTGGACAAATCAATTAATCTCTCATTGCCCAAGGTAACTCTCTGAGACTGTAAATTGTAAAAACAATTGTTGATCTGCTTTGGTACAGAGAGTTTATGCACAGAGGGTTACCCTAAACTGATGAAATCACAGGTCCAGACCAAAGCACACACACATGTGCGCGCGCGCACACACACACACACACACACATCGCTAACCCAAGAGAGAGCTAGATTATCCATAACCCTTTTCTATTCTTTTAGTGCCTTCCCTCCTTGAGATAGCTTAAATATTGAGCCCTGAGTACATTTAAAATTGTGTTGCCTCCAACACAGGTTTCTTCTGGGTGTATCTCTTCTGTGTCTATCCCACTCTTTCCTGCTTTATCTTCTTAAGAAGTAAAATATTAACTTCTTCATAAACTCTTGAAGTTTGAATGTGATTTTCCACTCTCATCAATGATAAAAATAAATTGGCATGGGAATGCTGGCAAATTAATTCCATTTCATGTCTGTTATCATCTTTTTAAGATCTTGGAAGTGATCAGACTTTAGAGGTGTCTTATGCTATGCTTCCTGCAGGTTTGTTTTCTCCTTTACTCTTTTCACTGTTTTGCAAGATGACTGTTCATGATTGTGCACCATCTTCCTCCATAATGTTTTGCCAATAACCTTGTACTCTACGTAGTATTGTGCTTAGCTACCATACTTATCCATTTGGTACAGAGATTGAGGTGAGTGCTTTTTGTCTCCTTATTATGGCTATTGTTTTACATTAGTTAAAGTTCTTTAAGAAATTATGATAGAGTTAATGTCTTTACTTTTATTAATATCTTTTAATAATATTAATATAAAATGATATTTTTAAGGGGAAACAACTCCTTTGAATAGGTCAGATTGGAACTAATGTAATCATATGTTATGCCTTCTATTCTAATTTGGTACTGACTTTGGCATTTTCTATAAGTGGTTAATGATCTGGCTGCATACAGATAACCATTTCTGAAATGACTCTCACCTTGGCAACTAGTCTTTTCCTGTTTAAGCCATACTCAATTTCATTTTTGTGTGTGTGTGTAATGTACTTGCCATATCCAGTACCTTCCCACTCTCTTCTTAATGAAAGTATTTATAAAATACAAACATGTTACTTCTAAGTTTTCTATAAAACCTTTGTTGTTGTTCAGTAGTGTCCAACTCTTCCTAACCTCATTTGGGGTTTTCTTGGCAAAGATATTGGAGTGGTTTGCCATTTCTTTCTCCAGCTTATTTTACAGATGAGGAAACTGAGGCAAACATGGTACAGTGACTTTCCAGGGTCACACAGCCAGAAAGTATCTGAGGACAGATTTGAACTCATGAAGATGAATCTTCCTAACTTCAGGCCCGGCACTCTACTCACTATGCCACCTAGCTGCCCATAAAATCTTTAGCTGCTTTCAATTCTTAGTCCAGAACCATGTTTTCCAAGAAAGGTTTCACCACCTTCCCATGCGTCCACATTTGTCCTAAAATTTTTAAGTGACAAGATAAAGGCTAATTTGGTTTGAAGCCTCTTCTCACATTCTTCGTAGAACTCCTCTACTTCTTTGTCTTCTGAAGCATATTCCAGCACACAAGCTGGAGTGACCTCCATGATGATCTGTTTGCCTATGCTTGTCAGAAGGTGGCATTTCCTGCAGCCTTTGAGCCCACAAAGAAACTAACTCCTTTATTCACTCTGGAAAGGATATGAAACATGAGAACCTGTGGGCTGTCCTTCCACTTAAGTGAAACTTCTTTTGGTCTCTGGGATTTATTTATAGGGAGGATCTCAATACAGACGTGGTTCAGTTACTTCGGCTGCTCATTAACTTGCTAGTTGTTGGATAAGGTCTAATATTTAGCAGGCCAGAAGTTAAAATAATGTGTTCAGCTGGTCTTTTTTGGTGTTGCTGTTGTTACTTCACCATTACCATTGCAGAATGATAAGGAAACCAAGGAAAAACTGAAGGGCATTTTTTTATTTTCATGTGTTTCATTATTTCCCATGCCCACATAGGGGCAGCTGGGTACTACAGTGGGCCTAGCATCAGGAATAACTGAGTTCAAATCCAGCCTCAGACACTTACCAGCTGTGTAACCCTGGATATATCTCTTAACCTCTGTCTGCCTCAACTGTAAAATGGGGATAATAACAACACCTACCTCATAGGATTGTTGTTAGGATCAAATGAGATAATATTTGTAAAGAACTTAGCACAGTGCTTAGCACATAGTAGGCTCTTAATAAATGCTTATTCCCTTCCCCACACACACTCTAAATAATTCAGTGGCCCACCCACTCTGTCCTTGAGTACATGTCAGTAGAGTACTCAGTATTTCTCCAACACGGCAGAATCTTCTATGGGGGCCCCCAAGGCTCTGTCCTGGGTCCTCAACTCTTCTTCTATACCATTTCACTTGATCTCATTAGCCCCCATGATTTCAATTATCATCTCTGTACAGATGACTCTTGATCTAATTGTCCAGCCCTAACTCTCTGCTGACCTCCTCTTGAACTGGATGTCCCATAGATACCTCAAAGTCAACATGTCCAAAACTGAACTCAAGATCTTTCCCATCAAACGACCCTCCTCTTAACTCCCCTGTTACCAATATCCTCCTAGTAACCCAGGCTCCCAAACCCAGATGGATCCTCTACTCCTCGATCTTTCTCACCTCACCTCCCTTGTCTTATCAGTGGTGCAGTATCGTCATCTTTACCTTCACAGTATCTCTCCTGTAATGCTGCCACCACTCTGGTGCAGTCTCTTATCACTTCATAATAATTATTTCAATAACCTTCTGGTTGGTCTCCCTGCCACAAGTCTCTCCCTGCTTCAGTAAATTGTCCACTCAGCTGTCAATGATCTTCCTAAAATAGAGGTCTGACTACATCACTCCCCATACTCAATAAATTTCAGATTCCCCATCACTTCCAAGATCAAACATGAAATACTGTTTGTTGTTCTCAGTCTTTCATAACCAGTCTCTCTCCCACCTTTCCAGGCTTCTTATACTTTACATCCTGCATTTACGTTCTTATACTTTACATACTCTGACATTCAGTGACTCTGGCCTCCTTGCTTTCCCTCAAACAAGACACTCTATTGCTCTGCCCTGGGCATTTTCACTGACAGTCCCCCATGCCTGCACTGCTCTCTCCTCCTCATTTCCACCTCCTGGTTTCCCTGGATTCCTTCGAGCCCTAGCTAAAATCTCACCTTCTACAGGAAGCCCTATTCAATCTCTCTTAATTCTAGTCCCTTCTCCCTGTTGATTATCTCCAATTTATCTGTTTGTACACAATTGTTTGTATGTTGTTTCCCCCATTAGACTGTGAGCTCCTTGAAAGCAGGGATGATTTTTGCCTGTCTTTGGATTCCCAGCACTTAGCAGTTCCTGGCACATAGTAGACACTTAATAAATGCTAGTTTACTGACTGCATTTGTTTTTATTGTTCATTAATTGAGAATTTTAAAAATTGAAAAAAGTAATGTCCAAACAAAAGGAATTTTCTGTACTAATAACTAGCCAGTCATCATATTGCAAAGGGAAAGATATAGATAAGAAATAATGTCCTGTAATGAAAGGATCACTTGGCTAAGTATCAGAAGTGGATACAAATACTAATTCTGATAATTATTAATCATGTGATCTTGTGCAAGACAATTCTAGAAACCTAAGATGCCCTCTATAAAGCGGAGGAAGGTGAACTAGAAGATATCTACAATCCATTCTAATTTGAACAACTTATGATCCAATAAAAAAAAAGACAAGAAGATATGGAGGAGCTGTGATTTCCACTAGTAAAGGAAGTACCCACACATATTCACTGGAAAAAAAAAAAAAAAGGAAAAACAGAAGCCCAGAGGGGAAAAATGACCTGCATCTCTAAGACTGATGATTTCTCCAAGACCAAATAAAGCCAAAGCAAAACCGTGTTGTAGGTATAACCCATCTTCATTTTAGATCTTTAATTTTGTGCTTTACCATGGAACCACTGTGTCTTTGGTCTAGACCTTTGTTAGGGAGAAAGAGGGTTGTTGGCCAACCCTGTAGAAACAACTTTGAACAACTTAAGAAGTGATCAATGCAATGATCAATTCAATGACCAACCATAATTCCAGAGAACCCAAAACAAAGTATGCTCCCAGCCTCCTGAAAAAGAAGGGATGGATCCAAAGTGCAAAATAAGACATGAATTTTTTGATGTGGCTAATTCAGGAAGTTGTTTTGCTTGACAATGATTATTTGTTACAATGACTTTGTTTTTCTTTTCTTTTTTTAATGATGGGGAGGGGGAGGGAGAGAAAATCGATTTTTGTTCATGGAAAAATAATTTCAAAGAACTCCTGGCCTAGAAAAAGTACCCAAAACTTAGTACATTGTGTTTAAAAACAACAAAACAAAACAGAACAGAGCCATTCAAGTTCTGCTTTGATGCCTCCCTGAGGCATGGAGGTGATCCTGGGTTCTCAGAGGCTCTGACAGAAGAACACAAGCTCTGACAGGAATGACACTGAGTACAAGTCTGTAACAAACCATGTCTAGCTTCTGAGCAGCAAACTAGCTAAATTCACAGAGGCTCATCACCAAGTTGACCACAGGGCAAGTAATTATTCAGCTATAAAAACTCTCAGAAACCATCTGCCCAGGCAAAGATGGGTCATAATATAAGCTGGTGGATTGACCACACTGACCCACAATTACAGATCCTTGAAATGTTGAATCAATATAAATTTAATTAGAGGGGGCTAGAAACCACTATTCCTCTTAAATGACACCAATGCAGTATTTTTAAAATCACCGAGGACAGCTGGGTAGATACTAAAGTTATATAGTATCTACAATCCAACACCTCAAACCTAATTCCTTCTGTTAAAGGGTCACTCCAGAAGAGCTACTCTATGCTACTGAGTTATCAGGTAAGTTTCTAAAATATCCCAACCTTGACTTCATATGAGAATCTAAAATATATTTGATTTTCTAAAAATTCTTTTATGGGGCAGCTAGGTGGCACAGTGGATAGAGCACCGGCTCTGGAGTCAGGAGGACCTGAGTTCAAATCTGTCCTCAGACACTTGACACTTACTAGCTGTGTGACCCTGGGCAAATCACTTAACCCCATTGCCTAGACAAAAAAAAAAAAAAAAATTCTTTTATTTGGAAGAAACTCCAGAGCACTTTAATAGTATTTCAGAATAAGAAGTAGAGTAGATGGTTGATGCTTAGATCGCATAAAAACTTCGTTCGAAAATGGCACTTTCCACCCATGACACATATGCATTGGGAAGGAATTCTTGCATTATCTAGCTGTAAGAGAAAGAAAGTGAAGAAAGACTATTTATTAATTGCCAAGTGTCTTCAAATAAAACCAATTAATTAGCTTGGAAATTAACAGTAGAAAGTCATCTCCTTGAGCTAACATTGAAGCAACTTTAGATTTCAATAAGGAATGTGAATTTTGAACTCTCAGGGAAAGGTACATTGTGTTTGTAATAGGAAAACAAGTGAGGATGTACTGTTTTAATGATACATGATGTTTCCCTAGGAGGCAATATGGTACAGTGAAGTGTCTAGACTGGGAGTCAGAAAATCTTCACTCTTATTCTCTACTCTGCCATTAATGAGCTGTGTGACCATTAGCAAATCCCCTATCTTTTCCAGAATTCGACTTTCTCATTTGTAAAACAAGGTTGCTGGATTATATTGTCTCTGATTCAACTCATTCTGACAAGAATTTGTTACCTGCCCATATACAAAGCACCATGGTAATTCCTGAGAATACATGGGGAAAAAAAATCAGGAGAATCTCTTGCCTTTACTTGGAATTGGAGATGAGACTGAGCAAATAAGTATCATATTTATAAAAGAGAGATAAAAATACTCTAGGAAAATTTACAGAGGGAGAGATCACTTTGCATTCATTGTTGGGTTCAAGTATTTGAAGGATTGTTGTATGAGAGTGGGATTAGATTCATTCTACTTGGCTCAAGAGCACAGAACTAGGTAGGAGCTGAAGAGGCAAATGCAGACTCAAGGGAAGAGGGGGAGAGGGGGGAGAAATTTCCTAGGAGACCTGTCCAAAAGTAGAATCAGTTGCCTCTGGATGTAGTAGGTTTCCCTAACTGGAAGTTGAATGACTACTTAGGGATATCATTTAGAGAGGGAACTGTCAGTCTGGCAAAGACTGGCATTAGATGGCCTCTGAGGGCCCTTCCAGCTGAGGGTTTCCAATTTGGGTGCCTTTTAACTCTGAAAGTTATACAATTTTCTAAATTACTTCAAAATTGCCAATCTGCTGAATAAGCTGCACTACATTCCTGTAATCCTATCAATAGACTGGCAAAATACCATAACAATCTAGCTCCTATTTTCCACTACAGGTAACTAAGGTACAGAAAAGAGGTCTCTCAAACTGGAGACGGCAGAAAATCACTCAAATGTGTTTCCTAGCCTTCTAAAATCCAAGAATCACGGGTTGGAACTTTAGAGATCGTCTATTCTAGTAGTGCTGAACCTGGGCTCTGTGAACTCGGTTTTGTTTTTAGATACATTCTATCCCAAAAATCAACACACTTTTAAGCTGTATAGTTTGATGCATTTCAATATAATTCTCCTTTGTTAATTCTATGTGATTTGCTTCATGAATTTTAAAATTTTATTCTGAGAAAGGGTCTGAATCCATAGGCTTCACCAGACTGCCAAAGAGTTCAGTGACACACACACACACACACACAAAGGGTTAATAACTCCCAATCTAGTCAAGGCTGCTGCTTTACAAAACATTTTTACTTCTTTGGCACATGGAAAGCTTTCCAGGCTCCTCTAGGCCACGCGGCTGAAACAAAAACCAAGATAGTTATCCATTTGAAAAGAACACAGCTTAGAGACAGTGAGTCAGTTGGAAACGCAACGCAAGACTGTTGTCTGAAAAGGCAAGGCCTTTTGCAGATCGTACATTTTTCCAAAGAGGAAACTAGCTAATGTGAGTGCGTGGGTAAGATCTGTTTAACTGGGGTCTAACCACCGCCGCCTTACACAAACAGAAACTCAAAGGCTCTGCTAGTATTTTGATGTAGCGGTAATGACCTTCAGGGTGAGGGTTGGTACCGCGCCTCGGCCGGCTCCACCCTACACTGCCCCCTCCTTCTTCCCTCCCGGACAGGGCCAGCCCAGGTGGACGTAAGGAACGTGCCGGAACGCAGGGGCAGGTCACTTTGACTCGCTACCAGGGAGGCACCGGCGGCGCAGCTCACCTGCGCTACGCACTCACCGGACCCACCCATTCCCCAAACTAGTCAACGAGTGAGCCAAAAGCTGCGCCCTGCCCGGGTATTTATACAGAGCTATTTTAATCGCGCTCCCTGATTGGTCCGGTCATTGAGGAGCCGGCCCATTCACGCCTGGGCTAAAGTTCTGAAAGTTCTCTCCTCTAAGGAGCTAGCTTCCTTTTCCTTGCAGGGGGCGGAGGCACGGTGAAGAACCGGGTGGGTGGAGAGGCTGGGCGTGGATGGATGCCCCTGAACGCCTGGGGAGTGTTATGTGATGTCCCCTAGGGGTGGGGCGGTCTGGGCTAGCCCTGGGGAGAGTCCCCCGTGTGCAGGTGCGCCTGGGCTGAAGTCAGCAGCTGTTCCCCAGGCTGCAGGTTCACCTTGGGAGGGTAACTGGGTATGAAGCTTGCGTAAAACCATCTCTGCCCGTTTTTATTTTTTTGCCCTTTGGTAAACTACCCATAGGTAGCTCTCTTCGTGGGTGTCACAAAAGTCTCAGTGCCCTTTTAAGCAATCAAGACTTTTGAGGACACTCAGTATGAGGGTCCATTTAGAGCAGCTTCATGACGACTGGGCCCATAGCGAAGGGACAGGTTATAATGTAGTTTAGTAAAAGATTATTTGTCGCACCCAACCACCTCATCCACGCCTGGAGATCTTGTTTTGCTTTCATTTTATTAAACCAATTTCTCTTGTAAATTAAATCAATTTCTCTTTTTCGTGTGAAAGAGGAAGCAACTTCAGCAAACCTGACCTGGAAGGAGTGGCAGGTTTCTCTTCAGCGCATTTCCTGCCCACAGCCTCTCCGCGGCCTTCACGCTCTTCTTTCTACCTAGCACCCTTTAACTCATAAGTAGATAAATCAGCCAACAGCATAATGCAAAGGCAGAGGGATGACTCCACGCAGGAGGTCTGCGTTAGAATCCTGCTTCTGCCATTTACTAGCTTAGACAAGATACCTCCCTTCTCTGGGCCTCAGCTATTTAATAATAATAATAAGCATATATGTATACGTAGCACTTACTGTGTGCCAGGCTTTGTGTTAAGGGCATTACAAATATCATTTCATTTGATCCTCACAACAACTCTGGGAGATAGGTGCTATTATTATCTCCATTTTCCATCTAAGGAAATTTGAACCAAACAGAGGTAAGTGTCTACAGTGGGATTTGAACTCAGCTTTTCTTTATCCCAGTCCTAGCATTCTATCCACAGTACCACCTAACTGCTTCTAGTTAGCTTAATCAGTAACTCTAGGGTCCCTTTCAGCTACAGATCTATGATCCTGTTATCTGGGCACTCGGTATTTTTCTGGTTCTTCCCATCCCATTTATTCTGACACACACCAAGATTTGGACTCCCTAAAGCCCATTTCTATCATGTTCCTTTATAATCATCGTACTAATTAGCACAGCATAGTGGCTAGTGTCAGGACAACCTAGCTTCAAGTCCTCCATCTGACGGACCAGCCATGTGACTACCAGCAAATCCCTTAGTCCCTCAGATTATAAATTACAGATGAGTTAATGAACTGAATTGCTGGAGGGAGATCCTCCTCTGGGAGTTCTCTATGCTGATAAAATCACAGGTCTGGACAAAGAAAAAAAAATCAGACCTATGTCTAACTTTGCGTGGAGTCTTGAAGTCTATCAAGCAACCAGTAACAGAATTTCTCTAAACTTCATTTCCTCATTTTAAGAACGATTTCAGTGGTTTCAGTGATTTCAGTCTGGCTTGCTTTGGACTTCTTTGGTGACAGGCATTGAAAATATAATTAAAATACAATAAGCCGTCATTCTTAGAAATGTAAAGCAAATGGGCCATTCAAAGCCACCCTATTGTATTTTCAATGAGAACATAGCCTTGGAATGTCTCAGTGACTCAACTAGTCATCAAGCATTAGAATCATAACTATGACCCCTGGTTGCAAAGCAAAAAAAAAAAAAACGACATAAAAAGAGATTTCCTAAACTAATTTGTCTTTGAGAGTTGCAGTTGAATGGAAAATCTAGTTATTTCAAATGTGTCTGTCATTTAAAAGTTGTTTGTTCGTTGAATGGAGTTGGCATTGAAATGTAAAAAATACCTTTTTTTTTTTAAACAAACATACTCTATCACAGAGTCATGATAGTTCTTGTTATTAACTATATGGGAGTCTCCAAGTATCTTCAAAGTCCGGTCCTGGGACAATGGGGCAATATATCTTAGGTGTTGATAAGGAAATTTGTCTTAGCTGTCATAAATCTTAAAGACATGTTTGTTTGACCTACTAGTAACTTAAGAAATAGAGTTGTCAACAAAGGTTAAAAAAAAAACCATACCAAAACTAACCCAGACTCTAGCTTTGCTCTGAGAGAAAATTCACTACGTGTGTGAACTTCTCTTTTGTTCTGCAAACTTTATTCAGAGAAATTTTATGACTTATGATGTAGATTATTGCTGTTCCATGTAGCCTTAAGGTTCCACCAGTCTCAAATTTGATTGGATTCATTAGAACAGCATTTGAGACAACATAGTATCCTTGCAGTCAGGAAGACTTGGTTCTAGTCCAATCTCAAAATATTGGCTGTTGCCCAGAAAGCAAAATTAAGAGGACCTCATCTTTCTGTATGGGCAGCGAGGTGGTGCAGTGGATAGAGCCCTGGGCTTGGAATCGGGAAGACTACCTCATGAGTTCAAATTCAGCTTCAGGCACTTACTAGCTGTGTGACTTAACAAAGTTAAGTCACTTAACCCTGGGCAAGTCACTTACCCCTATTTACCTCAGTTTCCTCATCTGTAAAATGAGCTGAAGAAGGAAATGGCAAACTACTCCAGTATCTTTGCCAAGAAAACTCCAAATAGGGTCACAGAGTTGGAAATGACCTAATAGCATATATCTTTTTGCATATCTAGCTGAAAAGGAATCATTCCAATTTTTTTCCCTTCTGCCTAACCAAAAAAAGAACTGCCACAACTTGAGATTCTGAATGAATGAATAGAAAACAAGTGAGTAGACAAATATTGATTTAAACTTTGAAAAGATACGAACAGGACCTTTGTATGATTAAGAAGAAAGACACTACCATCAAGGTGTTGTATCTTTATTGCTCTCTCCTAGTGATTAACACTAGTTAATTAGTTGCCATTCACAACTTCAAGTTTCCTTATAATACCTCAACATCATCTTTTCTCCAAGTCAACTTGAGATTTCATTCATTTTTCCATACTACATGTTTGTTGATTCAATTCAATTCAATAAACATTTACTAAGCACCAACTATGTACCAGGCACTGTGCTAAGCACTGGGAATACAAAAATAGGTAAAAGACAGTCCCTGCCCTCAAGAAACTTACAATCTAATGGGCGAGACAACACCTACTATGTAAGGACTTGTGTCTTTATTCATAAGGTCTCCTTTCTTAAATGATCAAAGGATATGAACAATTCTCAAAATAAATGCAAGCTCGTAATAATCATATAAAAGATTGCTCCAAGTAACTAATAATAAGAGAAGGAAGAAGCTGATTGGACTGATTTAACTGGAATAGGGAACTCCCAGGTGAAGAAACTAGCTCTACAAAGCGGGTCAGAACCATCTCTGAAACTTTTAAGTTTCAGAGAGTTCCCTAGAGCACTGAAAGTTTAAGTGATAAAAAGTATGTGTCACAGGCAGAACTTGAACCCAGGTCCTCCTGAATCCAGTTCTCTATCCACTACAGTTTAGATGTTTTACTACACGTTTAACAAATTGAAAAAGATATTCAAAAAAGCACAAAAAAAAAAAGACAAAAATATTCAGTGTTGGAAAGTCTGGGAGAAAAAAAAGGCATTCTAATACCATTGATCAATACTTGTTAAGTGCCTACTATGTGCTAGGCGCTGTATATAAAACTGAAGATACACATATAATGAATGTAGCCTACTCTCAAAGAGCTTACATTCTGATGGGATGTTGATGCAGCTATTTCAAGCCTTTCTGGAAAACAATTTGGAATTAGCCTAAGCAAAAACAAAAAACATAAAACAACAACAAACTAAAATGTTTATACTTTTTGACCCAGAGATCCCACTGTTAGGCATATATCCCAAGGAGGTCAATGACAGAAACATAGATTCCACATAAAACAAAATATTCCTAACAGTGCTTTTTTTGTGGTAGCAAAGACCTAGAAACAAAGTAGATTCCAGTGGATTGGGGAATAATTAAACAAATTGTGACACATAAATGTAATGGAATACTAATGTGCCACAAGAAAGGATGAATATTGAAAATTCAGAGAAGTAAGGGAAGATTTATACAAACTAATGTGGAGTGAAGTAAGCAGAATCAGGAAAACAATATATACAGTAACTACAATAATGTAAATAGAACAGCAGCAATAACAACAACAAAAAGAAGCTAAATGCTAGATAATTAAATGGCCAAGCTTTGCCCTAGAGAAGAGGTGAGAAAATATAGCACCATTTCTTCTTTGCAGAGATGATATAGGATGGATGTGGACTATTTCAAATACTGTCAGACATGGTTGATAAGTTGATTAGCTTTATTGAATGCCATCCCCCTTTAAAAAATTTTGTTATAAGGAATAGCTTGATGAATAGGGGCAAGGAAAATTTTAAAATAAATAAGCAAATGAATATAAGTAAACATACATCTCTCCCCCCAAAAAAAGAAGAAATATGCCTATTAAATAAAATGTCAAGTAGATAAATATGACACACTTGGATGGTAAATGCCTTCTATATCCTATATTCACAAAACATTTCTTCTGACACTAGTTGTTATTTGAAAATGACTTGGGCTGACAAGGCATAAGATAAGCAACTAGGCACAGAAATTATTGTGTTCTCTTTTTGAAGAATCTAAGGGTGATGGGGTTTTTTCCCCCTTTGAAAACCATTCAGGTCTATCCGTGGTAATTGATTTTTCAGAGTAGATGATTTTTCTTTTCTGTTGCTATTCACAATAATAAAATAAAGGTAATGTGGCACGGTTGTATTGTGAAAAGAGTATTATATTCGGAGTCAGTTCCAAGCTCTATTGCTAACTGCTTTTGTGACCCTGCACAAAGCCTCATTTGCAAAATGAGGGGTATGAATAAGATAATCTTTATGATCTATTCCAGCTCTGGAACTTTCGCATATGAAATTATATACCCTTACTGTGATTAACAACAATAATGAAGTTTTGGGGGAAAGGAATGGGTTATTATAATCCAAAAATGCAAATTTTCAAAGCCTTGTGTATCTTATGCAATTTATTTCATTCTTTCTAGAGAAAACACCATGGAATAATCTTGAAAAATCATAACAATTGACAGGCGTAAAGTATTTTAAAATTTGTATCACATTGTATTTTATTATATAATATATAGCATAATAGATTCTCCTCCAGCCCCTTACCTTTCTTCTGTGTGTGTCTCTCTGCTTCAAATGTGTTTCTTGTAAACAACATATTGTAGGATTCTAGTTTTTGATCCACTGTGCTATCCACTTCTGTTTTATGGGAGAGTTCATCCCATTCACACTCACAGTTATGATTATTAACTGTGTTTTTCCCTCCATCCCATTTTTCCTCCTGTTTGTCCTCTCTCTCCTCTCACCCTTTCCCTCCTCAGCAGTGTTTTATTTCTACCACCTCCCTGGATCTGCCTACCCTTCAGTTTCCCCCCACCCCTTAATCTCCTCCCTTCCTACTTCCCTGTCCGGCAAGATAGGTTTCTATATTCATCTGATTGTGCGTATTACTCCCTCTTTGAGCCAATACTGATGAGAGTAAGGTTCAAGTGATGCCCATCGCCCACCTCCCCATCTTCCCCTCCACTATAATAAGTCTTTTGCACCTCTTCATGTGAAATAATTTACCCCATTCTACCCCTCCCTTCCTTCTTTACCCAGTGTACTTGTCTTTCTCATCCCTTAATTATTTTTATGTCATTTCCTCAAATTCACCTTATACCCATACCCTCTGTCTATGTATATTCCTTCTAGCTATACAGTGATATAGTTTTCCCTTTTTACCTGTTGATGTCTCTCTTGGGTGTTGATATTGGAGATCAAATTCTTGGTTTAATTCTGGTCTTCTCCTTATGAAAGCCTGAAATCCTTCTATTTCATTGAATGATCATTTTTTCCCTTGATGTTTTATACTTAATTTCACCAGGTAAGTGATTCTTGCTTATAGTCTTAGCTACTTTGCATTCTGGAATATCATGTTCCATGACTTCTGATCTTTCAATGTTGTAGTTGCTAAGTCCTGTGTAATATTGATTGTGCCTCCCTGACATTTGAATTGTTTCTTTCTGCCCCCTTGCCGTATTTTTTCCTTCACCTGATAGTTCTGAAATTTAGCTATAATGTTCCTTGGAGTTTTACTTTGAGATCCCTTTCAGGAGGTGATTGGTGGATTTTTTCAATGCCTATTTTGCCCTCTGGTTTCAGGATATCAGGGCAGTTTTCCTTGATAATTTCCTGGAAGAAGCTGTCCAGGTCCTCCTTCTGATTATGGCTTTTAGGTAGTCCAGTGATTCTGATGTTGTCTCTCCTGTATCTATTTTCTGGGTCCGTTGTTCTTCCAATGAAGTATTTTACATTTTCTTCTATTTTTTCATTCTTTTGAATTTGTTTGATTGATTCTTGATGTCTCATTGAGTCGTTAGCTTCCACTTGTCCAATTCTAACTTTCAAGAAGTTGTTTTCCTCAATTAGCTTTTGTACTTTTCTATTTGGCCAATTGTACTTCCTAAGCAATTGTTTTCTTCTTCCAAGCTGTTGACTCTTTTTTCATAATTCTGTTGCATCACTCTTATTTCTTTTCCCAATTTTTCTTCTATTGCTCTTACATGATATTTAAGCTCCTTTTTGAGCTCTTCCATGAGACCACTTCTTATTTTTCTTTGGGGTTTTGCCCATAGGTGTTTTAATATTGTTGGCCCTTTCTGAGTTTGTGTCTTGATCATCCCTTTCACCATAACAACTTTCTGTGGTCAGAATCCTTTTTTGGTTATTTTTTGCTCATCTTTTTTGGCCTTTTTCCTTTCTTTTAAATTTGATCTCTGCTCCCAGGGGTGGAAGGAGCATTGTTTCAAGTTTTTAGTGCCAGGGGCTACAGGCCCTGGCTGTTTACCTGGTGCTGAATTGATGTTGACCTGAGGCCCATGGGGGACCCTCAGGTCTGGTGTTGTTCTGAGGGGGGAGATGGGGGGTGGCTGGTGCTGCTGGAGGCCATAGGGGTCTAGCAGATTACCTGGTGCACAGCCGGGGTCCTCGTGCTGATGTCTGTGGTATTCTGAGTCTGGTGGGGTGTTTCTGGGTTTCCCTGGAGGTATGCTAAAGTACATGGGGTCTGGCCACTGGCAGTTGCCTGTTTGCCCGAGGTTTTGCTGAAGCAAGTGGCACTGCCTACCAGCTGCCTATTTGCTTAGACACCGTAGGGTTGGTATCTACCTGTTTGTCTGGGGTTACACTGAAGCATGTGGAGGTCTGAACACTAGAGTCTGCCTATTTGCCCAGGGATACACTGACTCATGTGGCAATTCTCAGAGTTGGAGTCTGCCCATTTCCCGGGCTTTCCTAAGACTCATGGTGGAGATCTTGGTGTTGGTGTTTGCCTGCTCTACCACACTGGGGCTCGAGATCTACCACAGGTTTGCTGAGGTGGAACTTGCTTGTTGGGACGCTTCCTGTCCTGGACTACGCTCCCCTTTTACCCTAGTGAGACAGACCTTTTCTGCTGATCTTCCAAGTTTCTTGGGCTCCAAGATTGTTTCACCCCATCTTTTTGCTGGTTCTGCTGTTCCAGGATTTGTTTGGAGACACTATTTTATGGTGGTTTGAAAGTGAATATGGGAGAGTTAGGGTAATTTGCTGCTTACTCCACCATCTTTGATAAATAATAATGTGAATGTAACAGGGCACCGTGTAGGTACTACTTACAGTAATACTACAATAACACTATAGGAATTATCGTGTAGCCACTTCAGGTGACTTCTACTTGGGAGGGGCCAATCTATGTTTGGAGGTATAAGCCCTACTGTGTTTATTTGTAAAAAATCAGTCAAATTTAGTCCCAACTCATGACTATATCTTGTACGCTTAGGAAAAGCAAACAGAACAAATGTAGAACGCACGACGACATTTTATATAATCACTTTTCAGAAGAATTGCCTGCTTTAGCATTTCTCTTCTCATGGATTTATTTAGAACAGTAACTATTCATTGAATTCTCCTTCCTAATCCACTTGACATGATAAATCATCATCACCTTTAAACAGTATGAAGTATCTGGGTGTGCATGGCACCGTACTAGAGAATGACTGGCTCTTTCTATGTGTTGGCAGAGTCAATGCCGGTGTAATGTGATATGAACAGTGTTATACTGCTCCACCCAAAGATATCTGCCCCGTTTTGTCTGCCATGCTGTCCTCCTTTGCAACTCTGTGAAGTATGAAGTCCAAGTATCATTATCTCCATTTTACAAATGAAGCAACTGAGTCCCAAGAGGTTAAAGTGGTATATGTTTCAATACGCCATGGCTAGTAAGTAGTGAGTCAGGGTCTCAAATTCAGCTCTTTTAAAAAGAAGTCCAGGTTCTTCCCAACCTCCCCCACCCCCACTGCATCATGCTGCTTTTTATCCAGAAAATCATGGTTAAAATGCACATAGGTCTGTTCTGGAGGAGGAGAGGGAGAGCGCTACAAGGCTTACTCCAACCTTATCACATTAGCTTGCGATTGTCATCTGGGAAGGCAGAAAACACTTGCCTTGAGGGGATGAGATATGAGATACAGGATGGGTTATTTCAGCAGAGGCTATGGAAGGAAAGGGTACCGAGTAGCCAAAGGCCAGCATGAACTGCCTGCTCAGGGTGGTTGCCCAATGTGGAACACCAAAGTATGAGCTCTGATCTGGGAGATAGTATAGTGATGCTAGATCAAAGGGACTGCCTTGAATAAGAAGGCATCTAAGGCAGGGGCTGAAGTGAGGAGGGAGGCCATACATAATGAGAAAAAGCTGCTTTAAAAAGAACCTACCTCGTAACGAGGAAAAATGCTTAAGTAAAATCAGTCAAATCAGAAATCTGAGCTGGCAGCATATCTAATAATAATAGTAATGATAATAGCTAGTATTTATATTATATATTAATTTAAGGTTTGCAAAACAGTTTGCATATGCCATCTCATTGGAGCCTGACTGCAACTTTGAGAGGTAGGTGCTATTATCATCCCCATTTTACAGATGAAGAAAATGAGACTGAGAGAGGTTAAGTGACTTGCCCACATTCAATAAATGTCTGAGGCAAGATTTGAATTCAGGTCTTTCTGACTCCAAGTCCAACACTTTACCCACTGTGTCACTTTTCTCAAAAGAGAAGGGAGAGATGTTTCATCATTTGTTCTTCTGAACCAAGACCGATCATTAAAAGTGATCAGAGTTAGACTACCCACCAGCATTGTTTTGTTGACACTTGTAATTCATCAGCATTCTAATTCATCAGTGTGCCAGGAATCATGGTAGACACTGGGAATACAAACAAAAAGAATGAAATAATCCTTCCTTTCAAGAAACTTCACTCCGAATTAATTCATAACATCTCATGTTTCTCAGAATTCTTCATCTCTGTTATTTGATACAACATAATAGTATCTTTTTATAGTCACATATCAGATTTTGTTCAGTAATTCCCACAGAATTGATTTTTCTTTCCTTTTCTTCTTTTTAAAATCCCTGACACTACAAAATAAGTGATTTTCCTTCTCTCTATACCTTTTGAAGGCCAATGTTTTCCTCTTAAGAAATATCGGGTACATCTGAAAATAAATAATTCTACTTAAGGTTATTCCCAGGCTATCAACACATCTCTAAAGGTGATCCTCCACAGGGTCCACTCAGCTAGTGCCTGGTAATGCCTGTTACCTTGAACTCATTCCAGCTTCTCAAGGTGAGATATTTGGAAGGATGCTCAGCTGCAAGCTCAAAGAATTTATTAGAACTGAAAGCTTCAGGGCCAACCCAGGGATTTCATAGATAGGGAAACTGAGGCCCAGAAAAGAGAAAAAGCAATTTACTTGAGGTCTCACAACTAATTAGAGGTCTTCTGAGTGCCAGTCCCATGGCATCACCCTGCTGTACTTCAGCCCTATTATGTCCGTCACAGTTCTCTTGGTTTAACATGGGACAGTGTATTCTTGGTCGGTAAGGGATTGTGTAATGCAATTCAGTAAACAATGATCAATTATCCACGGAGTGTAAGCACCTCCTATGCTAGCGATGGGAGTACGTAGAGGAAAAGTAATAATAATAGCTAGTATTTATAGAGAGCTTTAAAACTTGCAAATCACTTTACATATATTAGGGAAAGGGACTAAGCATTTATATAAGACCTACTATGTGCCAGGCACTGTGCTAAACAATTTACAAATATCATTTCATTTGATCCTTACAGCAACCCTGGGAGATAGGTGCTATTATAACCCTCATTTTACAATTGAGGAAACTGAGGTTTTGACTTGTCCAGGGTCACACATCTTATAAGTGTCTAAGGTCAGATTTGAACTCAGATCTTCCTGACTCCAGGCCCAGCACCCTATCCACTGCACCACTTATCTGTCACTTAGCTACCTCTCGTTTGACCCTCACAAGCTAAGTGGCACAGTGGATAGAGTGCTGGGCCTGGAGTCAGCAAAACCTGGGTTCAAATCCAGCCTTAGATACTTATTAGCTGTGTGACTGTGGGCAAGTCATTTAACCTCAGTTTCCTCAACTGTAAAACAGGGTAATAGGGGGCAGCTAGGTGGTACAGTGGACAGAGCACTGGCCCTGGATTCAGGAGGACCTGAGTTCAAATTTGGTCTCAGACACATAACACTTACTAGCTGTGTGACCCTGGGCAAGTCACTTACCTCCATTGCCTAGCCAAAAAACAACAACAACAAAAAAGGGGTAATAACAACCCATATTTCTCAGGCAGTAAACCTTAAATGAAATTATATTTGTAAATTGTTTAGAACTGTAGTAGATTCTTTACAAATGATAGCTATTATTATTCATCTTCATTTCACAGATGAGGATAATGACACAAATAGAAATTAAGTGACTTGCCGAGGGTCACATAGGTAGTATCTAAGGCAGAATTTGAACTCAAGTCTTCCTGACGCCATATCCAGCACTCTTTCCGCTGTGCTACCTAGTTGCTACAGTCCTTGCCTTCAAGAAGCTTACCAGATACTGAAGCTAGGTATGATAGGGACACAGAGAGGAGTAATGGAACATGGCTAGTGAAATAAAGATAAGTGTGATATTGGCATAGTGCTCTTAGAAAATTTAACAAGGATTGGAAATCCTTCTGCTAGGGAATCAGAGATTTGCCAGAGTAGGTGGCCTCTAACCCCGGCCTTAAGAGAATGAGGAGAAAAGGTTTTTTGGGCATGAGGAACACTTAATTGTTTAAATACAGGGGGCGGGGATTTGAGATCAGAGCATAGCCAACTAAAAATTTGGCTAAAAAGTCCACAGAGGAAAATAATGTGAAATTAGGATAGAAAGATTAGGGAATACTTTAAATGCCATTCTGCATTTTTATGTTATCCTGTGGGGAGGAGGCTGACTAAAAGTTTTAAGCAAGGAAATTACATAGTCATATTAGTACATTAGGAAAATTATTTTGCCAGCTGCATGAAGGATAGATTGGACAGCCTAGAAGTGGGGAAACCAGAATTCCTGGCAAGAGGTGAGGAGGCCCTATGGTGTCAATGTGAGTGAAGAGGAGGGCCTGGGAGAGTGTGGAGATGGCTCAGGATGACTGGTTATATGTCAAACTTTGGACAGAAAGTCCAAATGGCTTTATCTTAATGGGGGCCAGTAAGCTGAGGGTGATTACACTAGGTCTGGCCCTGCTATTTCAGATATTTGCTTACTAAGGGGTCCAGAGGACAGCATGACTTGCTCTCTCCCAGGTTAGAGGGAGGAAAAATTCACCTGGAAGCACTCTCTGGCAGCTAAAACAGGAAAGGGCTCCCAGTTAGGGTGTGGCCATCTGAACAAACTCTGCTAGAAAATATTGATGAGAGGTCTATGGAATGGGTGAGGTTCTGATGTCTCTAATTAAGGTAGGGAGACACTGGGATGGCACTGAAATAAGAAATCATAGTCTCAACCATTTACTACCACTTTCTGGCCATATGACTTTGACTAAGTAACTAGGTAGATTAATTAACCTCTTTGGAACTCTGTTTTCCCAACTTTAAAATAAGTCGACTGAACTAGATGATTCCAAAGGTCCCTTCTGTCTCTAAATCCTACAAATTTTAAAGAAGAGAACTTAAGATAGAGCCTTGGGGGACAGTCTCACTTAAAGGGTGGGAAGAAAATAATGAACCAGGGAAGGAGAGGAAAAAAAGAGCAGTCCTACAGGTAGGAGGAAAACATAACAAGGAGAGTAATGTCACAAAAATCCGAGAGCGGAAAACGCCAAGGGAGAGGGGTGGTCAATAGTTGTTTATGCAAACAATAGTATTAGTTGTAGTACTTCCTAGGCACACAGCAAAAGTGGGCCACCTCCATTTTCCCACACCTAGCTAATTCTCCCATCCATTCAAGCATCACCTGACTGTCCCAGCTCCCTAGATGCCAAAAGTAAGTAGAATATTGCAATCAGAAACCATCTGTTTTCCTTTTTAGGGCCTTCCTGCCCCAGGACATGGCAGCAGGCCAGGAGAAGCAATATAGAATAGTGGAGGGGGCAGCCATGAATTTAGAATCAGAAGAGCTGAGTGTGAAATTTACTTTTGTTTCTTACTCCCTATGTACCCTTGGCCAAATCCTTGGGTCTCCATCTCTTCATTTATAAAATGAGGAAGCTGGAATAGGTGATCTTTCCACTGTTCCAAGCTGCCCTGTGATCCCAAATTGAGGTCTGGGTCTCATTTTCCTCATCTCTAAAATGAGAGCATTGGGTTGAATGTTCTCCAAGGTTCCTTCTGGTTCTTACATTCTATCAGAAGTCCTCCAGCTATGCTCCCATGACCATGCCCAGTTGTTCCTTCAGACTTTGGAGGAAATCATCCATACACATAGGTTCACTCTACCAGGACAAAGGCCTTCTGCCTCTTTTCCCCATTGCTGGAAAACATAAAAAGGTGCTGAGGGCATGTTAATATAGCATCACCAGACATTCTCTGCTTTCTGCCCTCTGCCTCTCCAAATCCTACCCATTCACCAAAACTCATCTTGAGTCTCAGTTCTTCCTGAAGGCTTTCCTGACTGCCTTGACTTCCTCACAGGTAAGTCTTTTCTCTGCAATCATATACTATACCACTGTAATCTGTTCTGTGCAATTTATATTTGTACTCTTCCTATCTGGTAAGTGAATTATCTGGTCTTCCCATTTCATGGGAGGCTGTTTTATTGGTGCCCATGACATCTCACTAGCCTGGGCATGAAGAAATAGGAGCAGTCTCTGTGTGGGGCTTTGTTCACCAAATCAAGATGGCAGCACCTCAGGGGTGACCTGATAATAAGGACTTCAAGGACTCAAGAAGTTAAATCTTGAGCAGTTACAAGATTGTGCATTGAGGCAGAATAGGGTCTCCAATTCATTGATTCCAAGCCAGAAGGGACCTTAGAAGCCATTGGTTCTAATTGCCTTTCCAGAGTACACAGCTGGTAAGTATCTGATATGGTATTTGAATCTAGGTATTCCTTATTCCAAGTCTACATATCTGCTAAACCATGTTGCCTCTGTAGGAGAAGGGAGTGTAGTGGGGAGAGGAAATTGTTTTAAGACTACATGAAAAAAATAACACCCCCAGCGTTGGAATTCCCCCCTAGGCTCTGCGTATCACAGGTGTGGGAAGTATGTGATGTCTTCACTGCATTCTTTGGGACACAGAGGCACTGAATCAAAGAGAAAGCCACCTCCCAAGGGCTCTAGAATGACAAAGGTCAGTTTATAAAAAAATTTTTTTAAAGAAAACAAGAATAGTTTACAGGCCTTTACTATTTTATGCCAGGCTACTGTGACATCTCTGACTCACTGCCCTTTAGGACTTTAGCCAACATTGAAGTTTTTTTTTAATCACCTGTTTAATGGTGTGCATTGGACCTTCAAAAATAACTGCGTCGACACCTTTTCCTCCCTTCCTGTGTCACAGGCTGTTTATAGCCCCTGAATGTTCTTAAGCAGTTGCTATGATTCACAAGAGAGACCCTGGCATTTCAGCAGGGAGGGGATTGATTTGTACAGTCTCTGGAATGCAGGCATTGATGTTTTCGAAAGCTTCTGCTGTTAAGAAAAAGAGGGAGCCGTGGAAATGCAGCCCTGTTATCATTTTATATCATATAGCATGTATGCCTGTAGGTGTGTGTGCTTGGAGGTCAGCAAAGTCTGCCTCCCTAGTCACAGAAACAGCCATGGCCAGAGGTAGGGAGGAGCAGAACATTTTCTCCCCAGTGTGCGTCACCACTAGTATGTCTTCCTGGGCAAAGCACCAGGACTGCTGAGAGATTATACAAATTATTATTATCATTATTTTTTCTTTTTTTGCCTGGGCTATTTGGAAAGATTCTCTCCTTTTTGAGCTCCTGCTGATACTCCTTGTTGGGCTGAATTCCAGGTCTCAGCGACCCGGGCCCAAACAAGGATAGGCCGCAGTCCCTTGGAGATACTTCCAAGGAGTATATAGAGATTCAGGACCAAATCAGGCCTTTGCGTCCTCTCTAGGCTACACACAGTTTGGGACCCGTCACTTCCTGGCAGAAACAGAAGCTACCTCTAAGTCTAACCCAGAGCTGAATTATGGGGGTGAGGGAGAAGTGAAACTATTTACTTACTTGATTTCATATCTGACCTAGTGGTGGTGGTCGTGACTGTGATGTAACCTCTGAGTTGCTTCCTTCCATTTTCTTTTTGCATTTACAAAAGTGACACAAAATAAAGGGCAATGGATGAAAAGACATCTTAACCTTTTGAAACCCTAGGAATGTAAGACCCAACCAGAGGCTGTTTCTACACCGCCAAACAGAAAAGGAAGACAAATGCCTCTAAGAATGAAATCCACTTTTGAGTCAAACTGCTTAACTAATGTGCCTCCTACCTGACTGACAAAATGAATGCAATCTGCCATGAGTTCTCTATACTTTGCAACTTGAAACCTCAAAAGCCTTCTCTTACTTTACTATAGACTCTGAGAAAGAAGAGGCTCATATCCTTGCCAAGCCCAACTCCTGCTTTTCATTCCATCTCAATTCAATTAGTTTAATAGGCTAATTCTTTCTAACAGTGTTGAAAAAGAGTAAGAAAAGAGAAGGCACATAGTGGGGGTGATCCAGGGTTGAACATCGGCTGGATTTCAACAGCACAAGTACTAGGGCACAAAGGAATTGATTGAACCAACCTTATGGGTGAACTGGGGTGAAGTGAAAACGGGAGTCATGGGAATCAGGATTGCCCAAGGTGATATTAGCACGTATGCAGGAATCTTCAAACAGGAGGCCAGGAGTTGGGGTTGAGGGGAGAGAGATGTTAAGCTAGATAGTGAATTTGAGAAAGAAGAGGGAGTGACCTAGATCCTGAAAGATTATAGCAATAAAGATACAGACTGAGTTATATAGATTAAAGGCCATTGAGGCAACCTCCTCATTTTATAGATGAGGAAAGTGTCAAAGGCACAATTTGAATTTAGCTCTTCATGGCCCTAAATCCAGCACACCCATGGTCCATTGCATCAATTGCTTCTCTGGATAGCTTGAGATCTCTCTTCACTGAAAGTCTTCAAATAAAGATCAGATGACCACAATCTGACTGGATATTGTAAAGGACGTTCTTGGTCAGATCCAAGTTGGACCAGATGGTCTTTGAGTTTCCTTCCATTTCTGAATTTTATAACTCTGATTTATAACTGGGAGGATGGTGATGTAATTGACAGAGAAAAGAAAATCTGCAAAAGGAGTAGGTTTAGAGGAAAGTTGATGGAAAATATAGCCCAACTGCACCACTATCAGCATCAGTGCTCTTTTTTTTTTTCAGCTAGGCAATAGGGTTAAGTGACTTGCCCAGGGTCCCACAGCTACTAAGTGTTATGTGTCTGAGGCTGGATTTGAACTCAGGTCCTCCTGAATCCAGGGCCAGTGCTCTATCCACTGTGCTACCTAGCTGCCCCATCGTCAGTGTTATTCTTACAAAACTGAAATGGGAACTACATTAGTGATTTTATTTATCCATGTAACTGCTGCTCGAGCAATCCCTACAGTCACCATGGTAGAGCCCATGAACTTCCTCCCCAATTAAGGTTTGTTTATTTTGTCATTAAGTCTCAGGGGCTCCTTTTCTATTATTTTTTCTTCCAGGTCCCAGAATTTGACATCAGTTTCATGTACCAGCTTACAGCCTTAACTCATAATTCTCCCATAATTCATAAAATCCCCCTAAGGTCTGACTGTACAGTGAGAGAAGCAATGAGACAAGAGTTTAAAGGCACTAGAATTATACCTGCAAATATAATTGGTTTTTCTATGTAAGTACACACTTTGAGATGGTTTATGAATGAATGGATGAAAATACATTTATTAAGTCCTCACTATGTGCAAAGTACTGTGCTAAGCATTGGGTATATAAATAGAAAAGCAGGGATAATCCTTATTCTTAAGAGCTCTCATTCTGTGAGGGGAAGACTAGATATATAGGAGGTTTTAGCAGCAAATCAAAAGGAAAAGACCCATGGTGTTTAGGATATATCAGCAGAGCAGATAGTAAAGCTTCTCCTTTAATGTTATTTACACTGATAAACCCATATCCATTTCTGATATTGAACCATTCAATAATGCCAAGGACTTTGGTGATGAGAACTTTTCTGGGTCTTCAATAGCTGTGACTGCTGAGAAGGTGGGAGCTGCGACACCTACCAAAACAGTTGTTGGGTTGCATTTCTATAAGGAATGATTCCCTGGATGACGACTGTGAAGGCAGGGTTGGAAACAGGGCCTGGCGGGAAAGGAACACTGCTATTCCCAAGGATCTTGGGCTAAGGGTTCTGGCCTATCTCCATATCAAGATGGCGGCAGTGGTTTGACTCACCTGGCATATGCCAATTCTTGTCTCTTTCCCAGGGTGCTTTGCTCCTTCAACTGAACAAGTTCACCATGTACTATTTTACTTTCATGCTACTCCAAATTAGAGAGTAAATGCTTAATAATTATTTAATTGAATTGAAATGAGAGAGTCTATGGCCAGACTTTTTACAACTAGATAGCTAAGCAATGACTAGATAACCACTATAATTTTGTTGATGAATCATAGGACCACAGGATAAGAGATCTAAAGATGAAAGGGACCTTAAAAGACTACGGGGAAAAGCCAACATGTAGAGGAGCTGGTGCCCTAAACATGGCACCCTACCTCCAGGTTCTTCTCCAGAGACTTTAGGAAATTTCCCCTTGGGTAAATTCATTTACTCTGTGCATTGCTTGATATATTCTCATCTACATAAATTCTCCTATTTCTTTTTGCTCTCCACTTGGATCAGTGGGTTTATTCAGTCTTTGACGTGTGTGATGGCCTTTGTTTTAACTAGCATTTGGTGGGAAGAGTTGAGCTTTAGGTTATATCTTGAGGCATTCCTTCACTGTTAAGGGAGAGTAAACAGAAAAAGCCAGTTGGACCTAAAATTATTTTCCTCTAACTAATAATATTTTGAGGAGATGATAAAGTAGGAGGGTCACTGACTGAGGATAGCAGAGCAGCCAGCCTCATGGCTCCAATCACCCTGCTCTACTCCTGGCAAGAATCAAAGTCACCTTTGGAGAATGGGAAGCAAGATTCCAGAGCTATCTATTGACTTCTCCCTGCAAGCAGCATTTGGACAAACCATTCTGAACGTAGACATAGCCCACAGGGACAAACACCCCTCTACCTACCTATATCTACGTCTGTACATATTTAAATACACAAACGTACAGATAAGGGAAGGGACAAGTATTTTTTTTATTTTTAAATTTTAAATTTTTTTTTATTTTCCCCAGATTACATGTTAAAACAATTTTTAACATGTGTTTCGATGTTTTGAGTTCCATATTCTATTTCTCCCCCCGCCCCCCCTCCCTGAGATGGTAAGCAATCAGATACAGGTTATACCTGTACAGTCATGTAAAACATTTCCATATTAGTCATTTTGTACAAGAAGACCAGAATAAAAGAAAAAGAATAAAGAAAGTGAAAAATAGCATGCTTCAGTCTGTACTCAAACCCTATCAGTTCTTTCTCTGGAGGCAGATAGTATGCTTCATCATTAGTCCTTTGGGATTGTACTGCATCACTGTATTGCTGAGAATAGCTGTTATTTGCAATTCTTCATCGAACAATATTGTTACTGTGTACAACATTCTCCTGGTTCCGAACAATATTGTTACTGTGTACAACATTCTCCTGGTTCCGTTCACTTCACCATGTATTAGTTCATGTAAGCCTTTCTAGGTTTTCCTGAAATCATCCTGCTTATCATTTCTTATAGTACAAAATATTCCATTACAATCCTATGCCACAGCTTGTTTAGCCATTCCCCAATTGATGGAATGATTTCCAATTCTTAGCCACCACAAAAAAAAACTGCTATAAACATTTTTGTACAAATAGGTGCTTCCCTCCCTTTTTTTTCATGGGACAAGCATTTATAAAGTGCCTCCTATGTGCCAGAAACTATGCTAAGAATACACAAATATTATATGTATATGTATACATAATTTATAAACATATCTGTGTGCATGTATATGAATATATAGGTTATATATTCTATAACCTTTGCATCAGAGATATCCTCCTGGCAAAAAAGGCCCCAGGTCAGTTTAGAGACCTTTCACTTATGTCTGTCTCATCAATCAGAGAAGGAACCTGGGAACCTCAGATCAGCTCATTTGCCTCCCACTCATGTGGTACATGGGAATATAATTTTCCACCACTCCCCAAAAGATGGCCATCATCTTGTCTTACCAGCTCATAAGGCATCAAACATATAACAAGCGTTTTGGATACTGTAAATGCATAAAGGACTCACACCCAAGTCCCCGTCCAATGAATCCCCTTTCTTTCTGCCCCACTGCAGACCTATAAAGTTCCTGTGACTCACAGTCCTGCCTCAGGTTGAGTTCCATCGAGGGACAAGGTCAGCGTTTTCTCTTCCCCATTGTTCAGCCCCATGCCTCCACCTGTGCCTGACTCATCGCCATGTTCCCATCTCCAGGATATTCCCTCCCACTTGGCTCTCCTCCAAATGGCACAAGGCAGCTGCTTCTCCCCAGGAGGGGATGCCACTTCTCAAATAGCAAAATCATGGAGAGACTGTGCAGTTGACAAAGTCATAGTTCTTCCAGCCTTTGGGCCAGGATGGCTTTGGGTTGTTCTACATCAGGTCTTTACCCCAATTCTTTACATTAGGTCTCACAGCCCTTCAAATAAAGGACTCTGTCTGGTGCTATGGGAACTGCCTTCTATTCGTCCTGCCTGACTTCCATTTCCCATTCTTGGCAGTGAGGGTAACTCTATTGCATGGGCCCCAATTCTCTTGGTCTTCTGGGTTGGTGGACCGCAGCTTTCTCATCATTCTCCCAATATCAGCAATAAACGATTGCTGATTGATGGGGGGGGGCTCCTCTTCCTCTTCTTGTTTGCTTGTATTCCTCAGTTTCCCCTGGGCAGCTAGTTTGGTTCATACAATTTAGCTAGGTGCTACTTTAAGTAAGCAACAGAAAAAGGTGGGGCTTTAGGGGCAGGCTTGGAAGACTCATCTTCCTGAGTTCAAATCTGGCCTCAGACACTGGTGGTGTGACCCTGGGTAAGTCACTTAACCCTGTTTGCCTTAGTTTCCTCATCTGTAAAATGAGCTGGAGAAGGAAATGGCAGACCACTCCAGTATCTTTACCAAGAAAACAGGAAATGGGGTCATGAAGAGTTGGACACAACTGAAAAATGACTGAACAACAACAAACAATACAGAGGATCAGGAAGGAGTTGAGATTCGGAGGGTAGAACCAGCAACTGCTTCTAGCACAGGCATCTGTAACACACAAGCATCTCTGAGCAACCCTCTGTTAAATTTTAAAGAAAGTTAGGTGGGGCAATGGATAGAATTCTAGACATGGAATCAAGAAGACCTGAGTTCAAATCCTGACTGAGATATTTAGATACTGCCTGTGTGACCCTGGGCAAGCCGCTAAACCTCAGTTTCCTCATCTATGAAATGGGGATAATGATAGCACCTACCTCCCAGGGTTGTTGTGAGAATAAAATAAGATGATATTTTAAAGCATTTTACAAACCTCTAAGCGCTATATCAGTATTAGCAATTCTTATTCTAACCTCTCTCTTTTTTTCCATCTTTTTTTTTTCTAATGCCCCTTACTAGCACATTCGAATTACCTAAATTATACTAGTTGTGTTCTGGCGCGCGCGTGCGTGTGTGTGTGTGTGTGTGTGTAATCCACTAAAATATAGTAACAAAAGGCAGCTAGGTGGCATAGTGAATAGAGTGCTGCTTCAAATCTGGCCTCAGACACTCACCAGCTGTGTGACCCTGGGCAAGTCACTTAACCTCTGTTTGCCTTAATCCACTGGCAAACCATTCCAGTGTCTTTACCATGAAAACCCAGTGGACGGTGTGCTCCACGGGGTCATGAAGAGTCAGACATGACTGAATAACAGCGACAAACAGAAAAGCTCAAGAATGGGAAATGACAGAAAATCACAACTGGAAGTTACTTAACTATTATAGTTATCAGTTCGTAGTTATTTTCATAGGAAATCTTTCGGACTTGAGGCTCAAACTCCGGATCATAGATTTAGAACTGAAAGGGATCTTGGAGGTCATGGAGGCTAACCTTGTCATTTTACAGTTGAAGACACTGAGGCCCAGAGTTGAGTGATTTGTCAAAGGTCACACGGGAAGTGTCAGAGTCAGGATTTGAACTCAGGGTCCTCTGACTCAAAATCCAGTACATTTTGAATTATGCCATGTATTTGTTTGGACTGAACTACAATCCCCAGTGATATGGGAAAGGAAATATATAGAAATACTGTGTATTCAACTAATCCTAAGGATTTGGGATAATTAAAAGGAAGTGAGTTCTATACATTCAAACCTTCCAGCTCTATCATTCTGTTCTAAGCCCAGGAAGGGGAAAAGCACAAAGGAATCCCCCTGGGTCTGTCTTTAAGTTGTTGTTCAGTTATGTCTGACTCTTCCTGACCCCAACTGGAATTTTCTTGGCGAAGATACTGGAGTGATTTGCCATTTACTTCTCTAGCTCGTTTTACAGATGGGGAAACTGAGGCAAACAACATTAAGTGGCTTGGCCAGGGTCACACAGCTAGTAAGCATATAAAGCTGAATTTGAACTCAGGTCTTCCTGACTCCGGTCCCGGCACTCTATCTACTGCACCACCTGGCTGCCCGAATTGCAAAGTACTTTAGTAAAACAGCAAAATACGAATAGTCTGGAGACTTCTCTGTGTTTTGTCACTTATTAGCTGAGTTAATACAGTTGTCTACATATTTTTAGTCAAGACTTGGAATTTCACCCGTGTGGGAAACTCCCTGATGTGGAACTTTGTCTACTAATGCGGAGTAGCTACTGCTCTGTAATTTAGTGTTATAGTTGCCTGGGGCACTGAAAGATTAAAGAATTTATTTATGGTCACGATGTGTCAGAGGCAGAAAGGGAGCCCAGGTCATCCTGACTAATATGTGCTGAATATTACTGATCCTCTAGTTAGGTTTCTTTCTTTTCTTCCCCATTTTTACATCCCCTATCACCATAGTATATGTTACTGCTTTCAGTGTGTGCTCTAAATCTAGTTAAGGTCTATGTAATAGGAAATTTTGAATATTACTGCAACCATGAGCCCACCTCTGGGTTTCCCCCTCCTCATAGAGTTATTACTATATTGATTAGGAGTGGTAGACTGTGAAGTCAAGAAAACCTGAGTTCAAATCCTGTCTCTAACAACAAAAATCCCAGTTGTATAGCAAACGCTGATCCGTATCGAAAGAGATTCCTCATTGAAATTTCAGTATACCAATGATATTATAAGTCAGTTTCAGTCTACCCCAACCCAGACGGAATTAGTAAACTGAATTGATAGAAGTGATTTGGAAAACCTTATAATGATTTCACCTATATCATCTCAAGTCTCAGTCTGTACTAAAAAATTACAGCTGTGAAGCTAAATCCCACAGAAGTTTGGCCCAAAGGTACATAAAACCAAACGTTTTCTGCGTTGAAAAGGGAGTGACCTCACTCTCAACTCGTGTAATTCAAACGGGCAAACCGAGAGGCTTAGACACACTAACCATCCTATCTGAAGAAGGGTTAGACTAGTTGGACAAAAGAAATGATCTCAGAAGAGGTAATAAAAACCCAGTCTCCTTAGGCAAGTGATTTCTAGGTAGCTAAATCCTCTCCTCTTGAAAACAGTCCAAAGAGTTTCAAAATAGAACACGGTTTCAGGACACAAATGTGCTATTTACTATAGAGTTACAAATTATGGTAAGCTCTATACATTCTTGCACAGAGAAAATAAAATATTCCCAAATGTAAAAGGGCAGTCTGGCTCTTGAAAAGAAAGATTTATTGCTACATAAAAACTCATTGCCTAGCAACAAAAACATTAACTCTCCACACCTTTTGCCCAGTGAGTAGGTGCCCACATCCTCTTAGTCATTCCTGGGTTTTTTTTTTTAATTTATAAATATAGCAATCTGTTAATAGGCATTGTGGTTCAAGTAACTAATTTTAAATTTCTGGTTTAAGGCATCGATCACTCTAATGGATTGCCAATTGCATGGGATTTAATTTGATAGTCCAGAAAACCTACCATGTACCACTATGGGGAAAGTATTTAAAGTGTGTTTCATTTTCTTATCCTTTTCCTTTCCCTAGCACACATTCATGTCACTGTCATAGAGTGCTACTTGGTCAGGGTTGCTTAGTAGCTATTTTAGAGTGAGATCCAGCTGGTGATGCAGTGGGTAGAGAGCTGGGCCTGGAAGCAGGAAGACCTGAGTTCAAATCCCATCTCAGACTTGCTAGCTGTGTGACCCTGGGTAAGTCACTTACCTCTGTTTATCTCAGTTTCCTCGAATATAAATTAGGAATAATAACAGCACCT
Organism: Vombatus ursinus; assembly: GCF_900497805.2. Taxonomy (NCBI): domain Eukaryota; kingdom Metazoa; phylum Chordata; class Mammalia; order Diprotodontia; family Vombatidae; genus Vombatus; species Vombatus ursinus. The sequence continues at coordinate 21,624,051 of NW_020954953.1, read as the reverse complement.
ATCTCCCAGGGTTGTTATGAGTACTGAATGAAGTAATATGTGTAAGACACTTAGCACAATGTCTGGCATAGTAGGTGCTATATACATCCTTATTCCTTTTCCGTTGTTGCTTTCCATTTTGAGTGAGGGTTGGTTGTTGGCCTTCGTTCTCAAACAGGACCAAAATGACATCACTATGTCAGAGTCAAGTTGCAGTGTGTCCGACTGTGGCTGATTAGACCAAAACAAGTTTGGAATGTTCTACCACAGAAAAGTCCATGTGAACATTTGGGGTGGATTCTCTAAATTTGTGCATTTCATGTTTCCTTTGAGCTGCTTCAATTCTGCTTTGCTTATAGAGTGCAGTGCCTTCTCTGATGCACGTACACCATGCTGGGTGGTCCTTTGCCAGCATCTCCTATGTCATGCAATCAATCCCAAAGTTCTTCAGAGAGACCTTAGAGTTTCCTTGTATCACTTCTTCTGACCACCATGTGAGCACTTACCATGTGAGGGTTGGCATCACACTCATAACTGACATTTACATATTGCTTTCAGTCAGTCAATAAACATTTTTTTTTTAATTTTTTGGAGGTAATTGAGGTTAAGTAACTTGTCTAGGATCCTATAGCTAATAAGTGTCTGAGGCCAGATTTGAACTCAGATCCTCCTGACTGTTGCAGTGGTGCTCTATCCACTGTATCACTTAGCTGCCCCTCAATATGCATTTATTAAGCATCTACTATATACTAGGCACAGTACCTACTGTATCAACTGGGGATACAAAAAAAGTCAAAAAACAGTCCCTGCCCTCAAGGAGCTTATACTCTAATGGGGGAGACAACAAGCAAACAAACAAGACATATATAGAATAAATAAGAAGTCAATAAGATAGGGAAGGCAATAGAATTGTTGTCATTCAGTCATTTCAGTCTGTCTGACTCTTTGTGACCTCATATGGGATTTTCTTGACAAAGATACTGGAGTAGTTTGCCATTTCCTTCTCCAGCTCATTTGACAGATGAGGAAACTGAGGCAAACAGGGTTAAATGATTTGCCCAGGGTCATACAGCTTGTAAGTATCTGAGGCCAGATCTGAATTCAGGAAGATGTCTTCCTGACTTTGACTTAAAGGAAACTAAAGAGGAAGTAGGCAGAGATAAAGAGGGAGAGCATTCAAGCATGGGGCACAGCTTGAGAGAATGACCAGAACCTAGAGATGGAGTGTCTTAGTCATGAAACATCAAGGAGGTGAGTATTACTGGACTGAAGAGTATATGGTGAAAGTAAGGTAGGGAGAAGGGTAGGTTATAAAAAGGATATAGAGGATTAAGAGCCTTAAGGTTTACAAAGTGCTTTATATATATTATCTCATTTGATCCCCAAAATAACCCTGAGATATGTGCTATCGTGCCCATTTTACAGATAACAAAACTGAGGCTATGAAAAGTAACTTGGCCAGGGACACACAGCTTGTAAATGTCTGAGGTGGGATTCAAACCCAAGTGTTTCCTGACTCAAGTTCACCACTCCATCTACATATTGCCCTATAGCATGGCTTAAGACAGCATTTCTTTTTATTAATTCCCTATGACTTTCCTATCATCAGCCTCACCACTTATTTATAAGAATCCATATCCGTTTTGCCAACAGGCCTACTTTTTTAAAAAACTAAAGGCAAAATGAGCACCTCCTCTCATATTCAAACATCATTTGTAACAGAGACATTGGACATGATGTTTGGAAACGGGTTGCTAACCAACATTCTATAGAACAAAGTGTTGGTGTTTAGTGGTTATGAGTCACGGATGAATGACTTCACCACTGTGGACCTCAAACTGGGTGTGCCATGTGCTTTAGATTAACTCAGAGCTTTACCCTTTCAGGTGAAAGAAGTTTTCCCCTCAGCTGCTTAACCCTCAGTACCTTAGAAGAACAAACTCAAGTTTGATGTCATTTAAGTTTCTACAAATAAGGTTTTGAAGGGCAGCAATTGCTGATTAGATTAGATGACAGTCAATTTGGGGCTGGCCAAACTCTGGGAAATAGTCAGTTTACTTTCTACATTTGTCACATAAGAGCAGTCCAGCAGCTGCCCTTAGAAATAGGAAATCCCTCCCTCCTTTCCAAAAATGTCATATTACCTTGTATTCACCTACTTGGGAATATGTGGCGTCTTCCCAGTGGAATGGAAGCTCCCAGAGGTCAGCAAGTGTTTTTCTTCTTGTTCTTCTTGTTCTTCTTCTCCCTCTCCCTCTCCTCCTCCTCCTTCTTCTCCTTCTCCTCCTTCTTCTCTTTCTCCTTCTTTTTCTTCTTCGTCTCCTCCTCCTTCTCATTGTCATCATCATCAGTTTCTTCTCCTTCTCCTTCTCCTTCTTCTTCTCCTCCTCCTCCTCATTGTCATCATCATCATCATCTTTTTCTCCTCTTCCTCCTCCTCTTCCTCCTTCTCCTCCCTCTTTTTGGGTCTTCATATCCCAAGCAACTTGCATGGTACCTGGTACCTATAGTAGGTATTTAATGAATAAATTTCTTAAATAAAATGTTGAATTGGGAGTTTATTTTGAGAGGCTTAGAGACACGTGGAACAGTGGAAAGAACACTGATCTCTGAATCAGGAGATCTGGATTAGAATGCTACCGTTTTTCTTCTTGTTTTTCAGTCATGTCCAACTCTTTGTGACCCCATTTGGATGTTTTCTTGGCAAAGATAATGGAGTGGTTTGCTATTTCCTTCTCCAGTTCATTTTACAGATGAGGAAACTGAGGCAAACAGGGTTAAATGACTTGTCTAGAGTCACTCAGCTAGGCTGAATTTGAACTCGTCTTCGGGACTCCTGACTTTCTGGTGCTCTATCCATTGTGCCACCTAGCTTCCCTTTCTACCATAGACCCTTTCTAACTGTGTGATAATGGGCAGATTATTGTTGCTCATCCTTTATTCTCGAAGAAGACCAATGACATCAGGAGGATGATGTCTTGACTTGCAAGTGAATTGGATTTAAGTGAGGCAGGGCTGTGCAAAGTCATCAGCCCCACTCTCTGCTCCAGAGTCATTGTAGTCCAGTGGCACGACATAGGTCAGGAAAACTGGTGATGGCTCAGCAATGAGAAAGTCACACTTACCAAAGCCGCTAACCTCTCTGTTTCCTCATCTGTAGAACAAGGATACTTTTGCCATCTTCCTCACAGGTTTGTGTTGAGAAAAACAGTTTTTAAACTTCAAAGTGCTACAAAAACATGAGTGATTATTATATCCAGGCAATGATTAATATTCCAAATGAACTCTATAAGATGAACGACGGGTGACATTTCTATAAAGCTTTAAGTTTGCAGAGTACTTTACATATTAATAATAACTGACATTTTTGTAGCGAATAGAGTGCTTTAAGGTTTTACTTTACAAATATCATCTCATTTGATCCTCACAACAACTGGGAAGTAACGGCTATTATGATTCCCATTTTACAGATGAGGAAACTGAGGCAGAGAGCTGGTCAAGTGGCTAGCCCAGAGTCACACAGCTAGTTAAGGATCTGAGTCTCAATCTGAACCCGCGTCTTCCTGAGTTGATTATGATTTTGCAGCAGCTCGCCCTTTTGAAACAGACTTTTTAAAAAGGTTGCTGTGATTTCTCTTCCACCTGTATACAGTGAATCACTGATGTTTACGTAAGGTCCAGGATAGAGAGAGAAGACTGTGAACTCTGCCTCCAGTTTTCTTCATGTTCTAGATGAAATGGTTTCCCTCTTACAGGTGAAAACAAAATGTGGTAAGAGGGAGCTAAAGAAATCCTGAGGAAGTCATCATTTTTCCTAACCTCTTTTCCTAACCACTTGATGTACAATTTCCCTTTCATCCTCTTTTTTTAAGGCAGGTAGGTGGCTCACTAGATAGAGCACTGGACATACAGTATGCATCCTGTCTCAAACACTTATCATCCTGGGAGAGCCACATCACATCTTTCATTTTCAGTTTCCTCATCTGTAAAATCAGTCAACAAACATTGATTAAGTCCCAACTATAAGCCCTATTATGCCCCTACTATATGCCTTACCATGTCCCTACTATGTGCTTAGTGCTGGGGATACAAAAAGAGTCAAAACACAGTCCTTGCCTTCAAGAAGCTCACAATCTAATGGGGGAGATAGTGAGCAGACAAATACGTACAAACAAGCTATATGCAGGGTAAATAAGTGATTCAAAGAGGAGTGGCACTAGAATGAACAGGTATTGGGAAAGGCTTCCTGTGCAGTAGGTAGAAATGAGGAGGAAGAGTATTCCAGGGATGGGAGTGAGGCAGAGAAAATGCCCAGAGCTGACAAATGGACTATCTGCTCCATAGACCAGCAAGGAGGTCTGTAAAATGGGGATAATAATAGCACTGATCTCACAGGGTTCTTACGAGGACCAAATGAGATACTGTATGTAAACTATCTTGTATACCTCAGAGCACTGTATAAATGTTAACTATTATTATTTGAGGAGGTGACATTACAAGAAATTAATTTGGGCTTTGAAATGCTGGTCTTAACATAGTCACAAAATTATCATAATATGAATGTACAACACGGTTTCTGCTTAGATCAAGAAGAATTTACATATGCTGATGATATTCAGGGTCACAATCCAACCAGAAGAACTGGGGAGGTAAATTCATCGGTTGCATTTATCTCTGATCATTGAATTAATAGTTCACATGAATTAATTGTTCACATTTCCAGGCTCACACAGCCACTCACACCTCTTTGACGAGCAGGAAGTCACCAAGTACAATTTTTTTTGGTAAAAGAATCTTATATGATAAAGTAAGATGTTATTAGCTGTCATGACGCTGTGTACAAAGAACCTCTGAGGATTGCTTTGCATCTTTTGACTGCACCCTAAGGACCATTGGACCTTTCCATATGCCCTCTAGCTGAACCTTCCTGCTATAGCTCCCAATTAGAAGGTGAACTCCTTGATTTCAAGGAATTACTTTCATCTCTAGGTGTATTCCTAGTACTTAGCAAAGTTCTTGGCACGTAATAAATGCCTTTTCATTCATTCATTCATCTCACAAAACAGGGAAAATATGCTTGCATAAAATTTTGCATGAGATTCATTCAGGCAAGATTTTCTTAAGAATATTTACAGATAAAACTGGAGAGAGGATAGCAAATAAATATAAAATGGCACAGATTTTCCAGCATTTCTATAACATCCTATTCTCATAATTGATGAGAATCTACCATTTCACTACCTAGTATTCCACGTGAAGACGTAGAGATCAAACTTAAGGAGATGAAAATGGGAACAGTGGCTACACCTGACTAGAAACAGAAAAAAATCCATTCTGGAACTTTAAAGGTACTCAAGAATAGGTGTTCAAGCTGTCTCAAAGAGGAGAATATTCTGAAAGAATAGAAAAAATAAGACATTATTAATTTTTTCAAAAAGGTGACCAAGAAGACATCAGTAACTAACAACCATATGCCGACGTTATCATTGATATAAAATAATTATTAGAATAATCTAAATATAGATAAAAATAAGAGAAGAAAACAAACAGAGATTTCTCAATAAACTACATCATCATAGTGAGACAATGGAAAGTTCTGGAGATTATAAAATTATTGATTGCAAAAAAACATAACTTGACTCCACTGAGCAAAATGTAGACGTAAAGAGTCCCCCAACAGGGTATCTCCTACGCGTACCTTAAGATCATACAAAATTTCTGGTAGATGAAGCTTTGTTCAATATTCTTGTATCAATATCAATTGAGGCATAGAACAGAGAAGCATATGTTAAACAAAAGTGTTTACCTGTGACTTGTGGAGGTTATAATGTGCAAAATCCAAATGGAAGAGATTCCCTATAAATTGTGAAATTCTCCAGATGTTCATTATTCTGATTATATTCAGCCCCAGGATTACTACATTATGTCATCAAGGAGATTCACAACCACCAAAGAGACTGGCTTGGTAATCCGTACAAGAAATATGAAGTGGATGAAGAAGATATATTGTCTAAATTGATATACATTTGGATGGCTAGCCATTTTACTTAGCCTATCATATACCCTAGATAGGCACTGTAGCAGGACAGTTAGTTGGAGAACATACAAACAAGGGTAACCTTATTGGTAAAGGGCCTTTAAAGAAGGTCATATGAAGACTAGGTGAAAAAACTGGGGATGTTTAGCTTAAAGAAGAGAAGATTTAGGTAGAGTATGGTAGCTAATTTCAGATATTTGCAGGGATGTCATGAGTCTTGCTCTGCTAGGCTTCACAGGACAAAAGGAGGAACTATGGGCATAAGTTACAAAGGAGCTGATATAAGGAAAGACTTCCTAAATTTAGAGGTATCTCCAAATGGTATGGACTTTCTCAAGAGGTAGCAGCTCTCCCTTCACTAAATGTCTTCAAGCAAACGCTGGCTGACCATTTTTTCGGGTATTTTAATTAAATCAATAAACATTTTAAAAGTAGATACTTTGTAAATTGATAAAAAATGGGAAAGAGTTGTCTATGACAAATCATTTTCTCCATCAATACCAGCAGAGCCAGCACATTTGGATTCTAACATCCCAATATATATGAGACAGTAGAAATGGCACTAAACAAGACAAAATGGAAGGAACAGATGGACCAGGCCAATTATGTATAAAGGAGGTTTGGGCCAGAAATGACAATTTTGAGTGCATTGTGAGATAAATTCTTATGATAGCTAAAAGAAAAGAAGATATTAAATAAAAGGGGAAAATGAGGGATAGAGGGCATCAATGATTATAGGGCTTACTTTCTCATCTCTCTATGACAATAATCTACATAGATATTGAGGGCATCCTTCATGATTATATGAGAAAGGAACAGGTAGGCTTTCACAAACAATATTCTATAGCAGACCACATGTTTATAGTCACACAATTGACTAAAAAGTGCAAATAATACAAAGTCCTATTGTTTGTGGGGTTTTGTTTTATTTTTAGGCAATTGGGGTTAAGTGACTTGCCCATGGTCACACAGCTAGTAAGTGTCAAGTGTTTGGTCTGAGGCTGGGTTTGAACTCAGGTCCTCCTGACTCAGGTCCAGTACTCTATCCACTGTGCCACCTAGCTGCCCCTGTGTTTTTGTTTTTACTATTTTTTAAAAGGACATAATTGGGTAGGGCACAATGCGACCTCAAACACCCTCATCCCCCATGATGTCTCCTGTGCACATACTAAGATAATATAAGATTCCTTCATAGACACAACAGCAGAAATAACTTTGCTTGCTGTTCCTCTGATTACTAAAAATAAATGTAGCATAAATCAAGGAGGCATATGCTCATCATTTACTATTGTCATAGAGAATGGCCTGCTTAGAATCCAAATAGAAGGGTGATTCCTTATAGATGGTGAGGTCTTCCTGATACTTCTGGCTGTAGGTGACATGGTACCAAATGCCTCAAGTGCTGGAACATTACAAAATCTCCTAAGTGAGATCCACAGTCATTAAAAAAAAAAGTTGTCCTAACCATCCATACAGAAAAAACTAAGTGGATGAAGAGAACTTATTTTCCAGACTATGATATCCAAATTGATGAAACCCCACCCCATGCTGTCCCATCAGTACATATAATTAGAAATCTCGCAGATGGACAATGAAATGGATCTATAATTGAACAAGAAATAAGCAGCCTAGACTGCACTTTGGGAGAATGAGTAGTACTTTCAAAGACCCCAAACATCTCCCTGAAACAAAACCTTCTCTTTTTAATACCAATATTATCCTAGTGATACAATTTGTCTTTGAATCAAAAAGTACCACAAACTCCAAAGAATCAAATTGTTGGTGACACAAAGGAATAGTTAATAGACATATTCAATGAGAGGGATAAAGATATTATCAATGATGAATTAAATGCAAGGAGTGGCATGAAAGATATTATCAAAGAGATGTGTATCTGTAAAAGAAGATGGGCCAGTCATGTAGTGAGTTAATAAGTCAATAACATTTATTAAGCACCTACAATGTGCCAGGAACTCTACTAAGCTCTAGGAATACAAATATGAAAAAAGAAAGACAGTCAGGCAGCTAGGTGGTGCAGTGGATAGAGCACCGACCCTGAAGTCAGGAGGACCTGAGTTCAAATCTGGCCTCAGACCAAACACTTGACTCTTAATAGCTGTGTGACCTTGGGCAAGTCACTTAACCCCAGATGCCTTAAAAAAAAAAAAAAAAAGACAGTCCCCACTCTCAAGGAACTTACATTCTAATGGGGGAAGATAACAAACAAAAGGAAGCTGAAAAGGGTGGTTGAGGGAGGACGAAGGAAAGTATCTAGTTCTGGGGTCATGATGGAAAAATCCAAAGGAATGCAGCCTGTTAGGAGAGTGAGAATGAGGGATTACAGATGAACAGCATGTGTACTGCTCTTGTGTGCAAGTAATATTTGGAGGCATAGAGGAAGCCCACCAGAATGTTGGATGGATCCCTAGAGAAAATCAGTGAGGAGCACAGGACTAAAAGGCATTGATGGGGTGGTGGCTATGCTTTGGAAGGAGTACCTACAAAAATGAGATCACAGAGTCACTGAACTATTAAATAGACTATTGGAATACTATGTAAAGGCACTGTCATGGATGCTAGAAATACAAGGATGAAAAATAAGTTTCTTTCTTTAAGGAGCTTATAATCTAATAGGGTGGCTATGGCATGCACAAAAATAAATATGATACAAGGTAAAATGTAAGTTTCTTGAGGGTGGGAATTGTGTTGTTTTTTTTTTTAATCTTTTTCGTTTTTAATCTCAGAACTTAGCATAGACCCTTGCTCTTAAGTAAGTGATTAATTAATATTTGTTGAACTAAGTGTGACAGAAACAAAGTGATAACAAATTTAGAGAAGAAAATAAGCATTTATTAAGTGCCTGCTGTGTGCCAGGCACTATGCTGAGAACTTTACAAATATTATGTCATTTGATCCTTACAACAACTCTGGAGGTAGAAACTATCATAATCCCCATTTCACAGATGAAGAAACTGAAACAAACAGGTTCCATGACTTGCCCAGGGTGACTTTCATTTGTAGTGCAGGTCTTAAAGAAACAAAGAGATTTTAATAATTAGTGGTCAGGAGGTTAGTCTATTCAGTGATAGGAAATAGCCCATGAAGATATATGAAGAAAAAGATTATAGGACAAGGTCAGGAAACAGTTTAGCTGGAGCATAGAGTCTGTGAGGCAACTGGCATGAAACAAAGCTGCAACCATAAGATGGGACCAGTGTGTGGAAATATTTAAATGCTAGCCAGGGCATTTGTATTTTTTTCTTATAATCAATAGGGAACCAGTGAAGGTTATTTATTTGTTTTTGAGCAGAGGAATGGGAAGATCAGACCTGTGTAGAAGGAGGGTTACTTTGGCAACAGCATGAAGGATGGATTGGAGAAGCAAAAAAATGAGGCCAAGAGACCATTCATTGAAATATTGCAACTGTACATATGATGTATGTCTCTGTGTATACATCTGTCTTCCTATCTATGTAGATAGGTTCTGTGAATACCACAAACTGCTACACACAGGTATCATTCCTGACTAATTGTTATTTTAGAGATATTAGAAGATATTTTCAATTCACACTATTACCCCAATGATTGGTGACTTTTATTAAAGCACAATTAAGTGTCCCAATATTCTTACTGGGGCCCTTTCTTTAATGGAGAATATAAAACCAAATGAAGGTCTACTATCCTTTTCATCTCATCTACTTATAGAGACAACATATATCCAAAGCATGAGAAATATTTATTTACATACAGTGGCGGAAATGATAGAAACAGACAAAGAGAAGACACGAAAACCACTAATGTGTAAGGAAAATGTCGTTGGCCCTCAAATCAGGTAAATAAAGTCTAAAGTTAATCGTCTGATTTGGTGGTACTTGTGCAGTCTAGGGACTTATGCAAACATCTATTTTTACTCTGTAAACCTCCATACCCTGTTATTTCCAAAGTGCTTTCAGCTTGCTGCTGGATTTCTATCAAAGTCTGAGAATACTAAGATCTACAACTTGCTTTTTAAAATCTTTGAATCAAAGGCAAGTCCTTACCTTCATGCTCTATGATGAGCCACCGACTCATTGGGTAGGAAGGGTCACTGTGGGTATATTGGCATGTTTAATTATGCTTAATGAAAAGTCATCAAGCACTGGGGAGATGGTGTGAATTGAAAGTAAATATATTCTAATATCTGCAAAATAACAGTTAATCAGGAATGATGCCTGCAAGAGTTCCAAATTAGTCTTCCATTTTCTAGATCAGTGGATGTCTTGTCACTGGATCCTTCAACATAAATGTTAACACCTGACCCCACACAGGGTGTTTTTAATAAAGTTTAAAGGTACAGAGTCACATTTTTAGTCATCATCGACTCAAAAAGTCATATGAATTGTGTACCTTGTAGAATCAGATATCGTTGACTTATTTACGAAAATAGGAGGTCATGGGATGTCGTGTGAATCACGTGTGAAATCACATGTGGAAAAAGACTCCAAGTGACTAAAAACCATCAATTAAGTATCGCTGTTATTTTCAGTGGGGTCACAAAGACTCAGACATGACTGAAATGACTAAACAACAACAGTTTTTTTTCCAACTCTGATTGGAAGGGTCATGAGCTGAGAGCTTCCTTTCCTAATGTGGCCTTTAGAACATGATTCAGTTTTAGAAGACCATTTTCTAGGACCCCTTAACCCGTAACTGCCACAATTAATTTCATTGTGTTTCTATGACCTTTCTTATAATGTGTATAAGCATATGTTTGCTTCTTACAATTTTGTAAATGCAAATGCTATCCCTCTTCTTGAAAATGTAAACACATTGGTATTGCTTACTAGAGAATACATACATGCATACACATACTCATACATAGTTATATTAATGAATAAGGCTTTTTCCCTTTTTGTTAGAATCTTTATGTATTGGAAATTTAATCGTTCCCTCTATAGAAGTTGATAGTATTCTTATGCAGAATATCGAGGGAAAACTATAAGAACCCCCCTCAAAGACCTCTGATTTTCACTTCGATGAGTAGCCCTAGACTAACCTTCTTGCCATGGTCAGGCAATTTAGAGACAGAACTCCTTAGAAAGATTATTGCCTATATTAATTAGCCACTATCCTGTATACATCTATGGTTTAAATTACCTCTCACCTTCTTACTTCCTCACCTCTTTCCAGCTCCTCTTTGTATTTTGTCTTCCCCATCAGAAGCAGGTTCCTTGAGAGTAGAAACCTTCTTGTTTTGCTGTTTTTGTATCCCTAACACTTAGCACTGTGCCTGACACATAGTTAGTTAATAAATAAATATTCTATCATAGCAAGTAAGTAAATATCCTATCCATCTACCTATCATCTATCAGCTGTGTGGAGGATGGATTGAAATGAAGAGAGATTTAAGACCTCCAATTAGGAGGTTATTACAATAGTACAGGTGAAAAGTGATGAGGGCCTTGAACTACTGTTGTGGCCACATCAGTAGAGATGGGATGAATTCCAAGAGATTTTACTCTGTGATCCTCTGGTTCATTCTGAAAACAATAAAGTATCCAGGTGGGTTGAGGTATAATTCTATTGAGTCCAAACTACAAGGTCATTCATAATTGACACCACATATAAGCCTGCTACTGAATGGGAGTCTTGAAGTACATTTCTAAAAGTAGTTGCCAATTGGAAGAGAAAGAACCACCTCTTGAATTTTCCCACTTAGCTTTGTAAGAGTGGGGTCTTGTAATAGATCTTTCTTGATCATCCAAACTTGGCTGTTTTCCACTCAGCATTATATATGCCAAGTAGCCTCTGCATTTGTAATAAAGTTATTAGGTAAATTGTCAGGCATTTTTTTTTTGCTAATAATTATCCAGGCTGTTGAACTTAGAACTCGACATTTTTACAATGCTATCCTAGCACTCATACAAGACATGCAGAAGATCACCTGATGTACCAAGATAATCACATGCATGTGGCATAATTACCTTCAGAAATATACCTTTACAAAATGCAAATGCAAAAAAGAAGAAGACGAAGAAGAAGAAGAAGGAAAAAAAAGAGATACAGCTAATACAGAACTGGAATTCAGTAACTCAGTTAAACTAGTTAGAACTTGTTTTTCAAACTAATATCACCTGTTTAGATATAGTTTGTTCCCGTTCATCCCTTTGCCAATCTCTGACCTTTTCCACATTAGATGAAAGAAACAAGATTTTTTTAAAGATTGGATCTCCCCATCTTGCCAAGGGTGGAAGTGCAGGGACTGTTCAGGGGCCCAGTCCCACGACTGATGGGCACAGGAAATTTGATCTGATCTGTTTTGAAGCTGGGACTGTTTGTTCTTCCTTAGGCAACCTGGTGGCTCCTCATTCTTGGGAGGATTACCATATTCAGATACTCAAAACAAACTCTAAGGACGCACAAAAATACATATTGCTCTTTCTGAGGTGGTAAAGAATGGAAATCTGAGAGGGTACCCATAAATTGGGACGAACAAGTTATAATATATAAATGTGATAGAACAGTTCGGATACACAATCAATATAGCTCACTGAAACTCAGAACTCATGAACTCTAGAAATATGCCAGCTTCAGTCTCCCTAGTATGGATTACAGGTGTTTCTATCATAAAGTACTTTTTCATATGTGTATATGTCAATACACAACTTTTATATGTCAGTTTAAAGCTGTACCTCTTTAGGATAAACAGGTATTATATTAAGGATATCAGTACTTAACAATACTCTTTTGGTCTACAAAGGTATCAAAGGCTTACTGTTGTGTATTTAAACAGTCATAGAAATTGGGATATAACAGCATAGGGTCATAGATTTAGAGTTGGAATGGACCTTAAAGGTTATCTGATTTTAATCCCTTCATTTTGTAGATAAAGGAACTGATCTCAGGGAAGCTAAATGATATGTCTAAGATCATACAACTTGACACAGTCAAGATTTGAACCTGGGCCTTCTGACGTCTAATTCTTCATATTACACCATATGTCTCCCCAAATTAGCATGGTTTCTTTTCATATCAGGGGAAAGGAAGGAAAGCCTCTGAGAATGTTGAGTGGACCAGCTGTGGGGAATTATTGGATTGGACATGGTCAAGAACAGCATCAAAGGGTTCGTTGGGGGATGAGTTGTAAACTGCACCATCTGAGGAAACATCAAAATCAATGTCATCACAAAACTAATTGAATATTTGAGCTCAAAATTAAGCCAGCAGGTAAGTTGCTGAGGTGGAATCTAGGATTGAATTTCTCCTGTGGAATCATTATAATATCCTCCTTTTAAATTTTTTTATTCAATCAGCAAAAATCTGCTTTCTCTCTCTCCCACCTCCACCCTAAATTGAAGACAAAAGAAAAACAAAATCCCTGTTACAAACATACATATAATCAAGCAAAACAAATTCTGCATTGGCTATGTCCAAAAAAATGTTTCTCATTCTGCCCTTGAGTCCTTCTCCTCTCTATCAGGAAGTGGGTAGCATGTTTTATCATAAGTTCTCTAGAATTGTGGATGGTTATTAAGCTTATCAGAGTTCCTAAGTCTTTCAAAGCTGTTTATCTTTACCATATTGTTATCACTGTATAAATTGTTCTAATTCTCTTTACCTCATTTGCACAAGTCTTCCCAGGTTTCTCTGATTTGCCTTACATTTCCTTACATTTTTTTCCTGCATTTTGACTTTGTTTTAATATTTCTTGTTGTCTTATGGCATCATTGGTTTCTATTTGGTTCCATCCTAATTTTCAGGAAGTTTGTTGTTGGCCAAGGTTTTATACCTCTTATGCGAAACTGTTAATTCCCTTTCCAATTCTTTCTTCCCATAGCTCTCGATTCTTTTCCAATTTTTGTCCTCTAGCCTTCTCATTTCATTTATAAAAACATTTTAAACTCTTTTTTTTAAACTTCTTGTTTCATCTCTGGAAGGAATTCTGATTAAATTTGTGCCCAAACTGTTTTTTTCTTTGAAGTTTTGCTTGCAGATGTTTTAGAATCATTCTTTTCTTCTGAGTTTGTGTCTCAAATGTCCCTATAACTGCAATAATGGGGATTCTTCTTGTTTGCCCATTCTACCAGCCTATTACCTGATTTCAGACTTGATGGTAGAGCTGGGCTCTGTGTATTCATGGAGGGAAGGTCTGGGCTAGTCCTGTTGCTTAATTCTTGTGGTATCGAATACTATGTTATTCTAGGCTCTCAGAGACAACTCAGGCTAGGGACCTTCAAATTTTCAGGGCTCCCAAAGTGGTTTGATCTTGAACAAAATCTGATTGCTATTCCCTTGGTTTGAGCTCTGCAAGGTTCTTACCTGGGTTTGGGTCCAAGCAACAGTGGCGGATTACCAGGCCTGGAGTCAGGAAAATTCATCTTTGTGAGTTCAAATCTGGCCTCAGACACTTACTAGCTGTGTGACCTTAGCAAGTCACTTAATCCTGTTGGCCTCAGCCAACATTTCCTCATGCATAAAATGAGTTGGTGAAGAAAACAGCAAATCACTCTAACATCTTTGTCAAGAAAACCCCAACTGTGGGCACAAAGAGTCAGACCCAACTGAAAAACAACTGAACAATAACAATAATAGTAAAATGCTGACTGGACTCAGCCATTACCAGCTAGCTGGGAACCTCTGCAGGATTGAAATGACAGAACTGCCACTTACCTTTTGGTCTGAAATTCCTGTCTTGGCTGCTTCTCTATAGGCATCAGACTGGGCTAGACGAAGCTGGAAATGGGATCCTACTTTGCTTCTGGGATCTGAGCAACCTCACTGCTACTTATTTGTGAGCTTGCTTCTCTCTCTGTATACTACCTAGTGCCTCTGACTGCTTCTTACCCCAAAACAACCCCTGTGAGTACAGGTACCTTCCTTAGTCCACCCTGGATCTGTGACCTGAAACTGGGTAGAGGGCGACAAAGCTGCCAGTTGGCAACTCCCATTGTGATGATCCGGCATGGGTATAGGACCTTCTCTTGTGCTGGTGTCCCACCTTTCCCTGATTCCTAGACAGACCCTGTCCCCAGTGTCCCCAGACCTTGCTGTCTATCTCCCTGTGCCAACCTGGGCTGGAAAAATGACTCACCATACCTTTTTTCTTGGATTTTCTCATCTGTAATTAGTCTGGTACATTTTATAGATCAGTTTGAAGGTTTGGGGAGGTGGGAGAAGGGAAGGAGCTTGCTATACTTTTTTTCTGCTTATTCCTCCATATTCCTCAAGACTCTGTAACACCTCTTTTAAAGTCTAATTTATTTTTAAAGCCAAATTTTACCTCTTTGCAAAATCCAAAAATTATAGATAACTTTTGGGTTAAAAATCCAAATTTTTCAGGGCAGTTGGCTAGATTTTGAAACTTTCTCCAAAGCTTCGTCAGAGTTATTACCTGTCTTCCATTCCTTTCCCTACACTATAGTCACCTGAATTATTATGTGAAGATTCTGACACTGCCTCTCCCTCCTTGACCTCTAATCTCCCCATCAAAGCTTCATAAACCAAAATATCCATACAAAAACTAGTAAGCTGATTAAATTTATGTGTTTCAAACATAAGCCCTCTTTCTGACTCAGGGAAATTTTCTGAGATAAACCCAAAGCAGCAGTAGCTACTGCTGCTGCTACTGCTACTACCCTTTCCCTCTTTGCCCTCGTCCTCATCCTCATCCTTGTCCTACTTCTCCTACTATTACTATACTACTATTATTACTCTGACTATTACTACTACTACTATTAATCCTACTACTATTCCTATGCTTAGTAAGAGTACTCCTCCTATTGTGATATAAGAAATGATGAGCTCAATGAAGAAAAACATGGAAGGTCTTACACAAAATAATGAAGAGTGAAATAAGCAGAACCAAGAGAACATTGTATATAGTACACACAACACAATACAACATTGCATATAGACACACAAGACACTTACTAGCTGTGTGACCCTGGGCAAGTCACTTAACCTGATATACATACATACCTACATACATACTATATGTATGCCTAGTTGGGTCTAATGGTAGACATCTCTAGGGCACGGGGGAGGGAAGAAAAAAAAGAAATTTACATGATAATTTTGTTGTATATTTGAAAGGAATAGCAAGTTATGTATAGTAGATTTGCAGTTTCATGTGCAATCATCTTTTTTATTGTACTATGTTATAGAAATACTTGTTTTATTCCATAAATTAAAAATAAATGAGTATTCCTCCTACTAGTATTACTTCTCATCCTCCTATTATTATTACTACTATTACTATTCTTACTACTACTCCTGCTACTACTGTAACTCTACTGCTACTATTACTTCTTCTCTTCCTCCTTCTATTACCACTACTACTCTACTACTACTATTATTACTACCACTACTACAACTACTATTACTATTCTTGCTACTATTCCTGCTACTGCTATTGCTCCTCCTACTACTTTACGACTACTGTTACTATTGCCACTACTACTCAATTACTACCATCACTTCTACCACTACCACTACTATTCCTGCTACTATTATTACTTCTTCTACTCTGCTACTGCTGTTACTCTTCCTCCTATTACCACTACTACTCTACTACTACTACTACTACTACTACCATCACCACCACTACCACCACTACTACTACTACTATTACTGCTATTCCTCCTCCTCTACTACCACCACCACTATTACTCTTACTCTTACTCCTACTCCTATTCCTATTACCCCCACTACTCTACTATTATTACCACCATCTTGGTGAAAAATCTACTAGTGTTATGTCTTCGTGCAGCTATTGTTTCCATGGTATATTTGCCCCTGCTCACTTTAGAAGGCAGACAAGATCATTTAATCTTGGATATTATTCCAAAGCATGTCTGAATCTTTTGATCTCTTAATTAACAACCGCTACCAAAATGGGTGGTTCTGGTTGCACCAGATACCTCTCTTCACCCGAGTAGCCACTTCAGTTCAGAAGCTGAGAACACTCGCCTCTTTGTCCGGGATTCCCAGAAACCCTAGAACAATAGCAGCAGTGCCTTAAAATTGTAGCAGATTGGCCATACCCCTCCTTTCAACATGACCCAATGCACACAGAAGAGGAGACTGTTTCTTTTAAACTTGGCTCGGTCTCTCAGTGTGAGTCTCCTTAGGTGTGTCTGCCTGCTTCTGAGAGGCTTAGAGAAGAGTCTAGGTGAATAACAAGAGACATTTTAAGAGAAGTAGAACAGACAGAAAAATTCAAGAAATGAAAGAAAGATACATTTAGATATATCAAGTCTGAGATAAATGATATCTGCATTCTGAGAGTTAGCCTAGCTAAATTCAAAGAGAGCTATCTTCAGGTTAGCCTTGTAGTGACATTTTTTGGAGGGAGTGGGGAATGCGGCATCTCAAAAAGGCCATCTACTAAGTTAGAGAAAAGTCAAGATCTGTATCAGTAGAGAGAGTACCCAGACTAACAGAATTAGAGCTCCTTGAAGAACTGTGCATACGTAAGGGAAGCGATGGGATAGGACAGGATGTAATCAATTTGGAAATGTTTGGTTTTATTAGAAAGATCTGTTTCTTATAAAAGCTTGTTTCTGCACCAGTTCCTTGACTCATGCTAATCCCTCTGCCTGGAGCGTCTTTCCCCCTCTTTTTGACCAAACCATATTCCTTACTTCCTTTGAGACTAGCCTAAAGACTTATCCCCCAAGAAGCCTTCCAATGTCATCTCCTTCCCATGTACACTCAGATGCATTGTCCATTTCCCTTCCTTCCTTCCTTCCCGTTTTCTCAACAGTTATGAGTACATATGCTACTACATGTTTTTTCACTTGTTTAAATATTCTAGTAGTTTCCTATCATAACCTTTCTGTGCCTCAGTTTCATTATCTATAAAACACACACACACACACACACACTGAAGCTCACAGTCCATGACATCCAAATGTTATTTGCAGTGCCTCCTTAAATGTTTATCTATGAATGAAAGATTGAAAGGATAATTGAATGAACTGATGCACATTTTAAAGTAGAATAACCTCAATTTCTATTCCTTCTTTTTGTTTTCTTGCTTTATACACTATGCACACATGCGTATATAGTCAGCAGCAATGTTAGGAGGCTATGTCTTCAGACAGAGGGCAGGCGTTGCTGGCCGATCTTGGAAATCGGGTAGTTCCCCGTAGTGGGAGTTCACCCTCCTTTTAAGGGACTGGGTGTGGGGAGGGAAGGAAGAAGGCTAGGGGAGCCACCTGTTGCTGCCCCAGTTATTCTTAGGCACGCACCTCCAAGACATAACCACACGTTACCATGGCTACACAGGGGTTACCTCTAGAAATCCCTGTAGGGGCTAAAAATAAAGTTTTTGAAAGAGCTGGTCAAACATGGTAAAGATATACAAAGTCACACAGGTACCGGAAGGGAATAGAGTCTCAACAAGAGGATCAAATACACATTGCACATCCTTAGGTGATTCTAACGCTTATTTCAATTCAGTTCAATTTAACAACCATTTATTAAATGCTTGCTTATATGCAGGGTGGTAGACTAGGTACTGAATGATCTGTCTTGTGCCATGGATAACCCTATCAGGCAAGTTAAGTGGGGCAGTGGATAGATCACTAGACCTGGAGTCAGGAAGACCTAAGTTCAAATCCAGCCTCAGATACTTACTACATAAATAGCCAAATTAACTATAAAGGACATATGTAGAAAGATGCTATCCTATTACCACTACTACTCCACTACTACTACTACTGCTACCATCACCACCACCACCACTACTGCTACTACCATTACTACTATTACTACTATTCCTCCCCTGGGCCTCTGCCTAACTCGCTTTCTTGATCTGTGAAATGGGAATAATAATAGTACCTACCTCTCAGAGTTGTTATGAAGACAAAATGAGATAATATTTGTAAAGTGCTTTGCAAACTTCAAAGCCCTATATAAATGTTGCTGTTGTTATTACTTGTGGGTGAGGTGATTTCTGGCAAATGCTTCATCAGGAGATGATCTTATGGAAAACCTAGCAATATGGTAGAAAATAGTTCAAATGGAACTAGAGCTAGAGAACCTGGGTTCAAATCTATTTGTGTGACTCTAGGCAAGTCACTTAATCTCCCTGGGCCTCAGTTTCCTCCTCTGCAAAATGAGGGAGTTGGATTAGATGACCTCATATGTCACCTTCTAGCTCTAAATCTATTATCCTGTACCTTTCTGTGGCTCTTAATTTACTTGATATTAAAATGAGGGGGTTGGGTTGAATGATTTCTAAGGGTGTTTCTCTATATCCACGATCCTTCCCCTCATTCCTGACTCCTACATATAAAATTAGAGGCACAGCAGAAATACAGGAAAAAAATGGCGTGGATACTCTGATTCCTCACTCATTTACTTTTCCACAGAGCCAGCCAAAGATCTACCACGGGGCAGTGGGAGCTGAGGTTTCTTTGCCAAAGAAGGGTTAGAGCAATCGCTGTAAAACAACCCAGGCAAACCACCATGATGCCAGGCCATTTGGGTAGTCTTCTAGGAGTAGTGGACCCATTGCCATTCCCTTTCTAACCCTGGAAAAGTACAACCATGCAAGTTACTCCACAGGCCTGATAATCAGATGCTCAATTGTACTGCGAGGTAACCTGACTCTGCACCAGCTGTGGCTGAGAAGCGGAAACAGATTCTTGTACCACTCCCTGGGGCACTGGGGGAGTGATGATTGAGAAAGGTGGGGAAGGAGCCCCAGTATTCACACAATGGGTGTGGAAGGCTTAACCGGGCATTCTCAGCTCCTACAGTCTATGGGCCTTCTCAGGTGACAAGTCTCAAGAGGGCTGCAATACATATATATCACCATTTCACTTTATGCCGAAAGAGCTCACTACCATGTCAACTGAAATAAAATGAAAGTATGACTCACATATTTGGTGATGAAATTTCACTTTTTTAGGGATCCTTTCAAACTAAAGCATTAAGCAATCTGCAGGATATCGAATGAACATTATGGTAAACTATCTGAACTGAGCACGTCCACCTACTTGGAATCATCCTAATAGGGATAATTTTTAATCTTTAAAATAAAAAAAATATATATTTGACTTTTAATATCACCTTCATTTCTGAATAAAACCTCCCTCTTCAACCCAGTGAACCATCCCTTGTAACAAAAACTAAAAACAGAAAGAGGAAAATAAGTTCAGGAAAACCGACTAATATGTCAACCAAGTATGATTACACATACACAGTATTTCACACCCACAGTCTCCCACCTCCAAGAGAAGGGAGTTGCATTTTCTCTATTCATCTCTAGGGTCAAACTTTGTCTAATAATAATTGTAATAATAAATCATGTGTATAGTGCTTTAAGGTTCCTTATTTTCCCATCCCTCTCAACCCTCCCTCCCAAGAGCAGCAACTAAACACTATGTACCGCTTCCACTATGTCCTATGGAATGCCTATTTTGCTTTGCTTCGTCCTAAACCTTTTCCTCTCTCACTTCCTTCATCTACTATTGCTAGCTATTATTGAAACCCGGCTCCATCTTGATTACAGAGCCTCCCTGGCCACCCTTTCCAGTACCAGCTGCATCTTCACTAATTCCACTCTGCTCTCTGATCAGAGGTGGGGAGTTGGGGTACTCCTTGCTCTCCATTGCCACTTCCAAGTTCTCCCCCTGTTTCCATCTCTTGATAACCTCTCCTTCTTTGAGGTTCATGCAATCCATATCTACCACCCAATCAAAATCCTGGTAGCTATTCTTTACAGGTTTCCAGTTCACTCCCCTTCTTTTTTCAACTAATTCAGTAGCCGGCTCATAATTTTTCTCTCCTCCCCCAACTTCTGCTCTCATACTAGGGGACTTCAGTAGACATACTGATACTCCCTCAAACACTGTAATCACTCAGTTCTTCAACCTTCTCTCTTCCCATGACCTACTACTCTATCCCACTTTAACCACACACAAAGATCGTCATACCCTTGATCATGCCATTACACACAAATGTACCACCTTCATGTTCAAGAATTCTAAAATCATCTTATCTGACCATAGTCTATTGGCTTTCTATGTCTCCCTCTGCCTTACCTTAGCAAGCATGACTCTTTGTCCACTTCCAGTCCCTTGACCCTTCAGTTCTCTCCCAGGCCATTATCCCTGCACTAGCCAGTCTATCCTTCTTTCCTCATCTTGACTCCTTGGTGACTCCCTGGCCCCCTCATCATATTGCCATTTGCACCTTGCCAAGCCTCAGCCTTTGCTAACTCTCATCATCTACTGCCTTTGCTCCTACACACGTGCTGCTACTGAACAAAGGTAGATAAAATCTCACAACTGTTCTGATTGGGTCCACCATAGATTTATGTTACTCAACCTCAATTGGGCCCTCACTGTTGGTAGGCAATCCTGCTATACTTCCCTTATTCACTATCCCACTCTCCGCAGCGGCTCTCTAAATCTATTTATACCTCCTCAAACCTTCCATGGTGCCTTTTCCCCCTCACCTTTTCAGCTGAGAACTTTGCCTCATAGTTTATAGAAAAAACTGAAGCCACTGGCCTTGAGGTCCTTCTTCTCTTCTCTTCCTCATCACATATCATTCATACCCTCCGTCACCACGTCCACCTTCCCTCCATTTCACATAATGAAGCGGCCCTTCTCTTTGCCAAGAAAACCCTCCACATGCACAAGTGATTCCATTCCATACCATATTCTCCAGCAGATCGCTCCCTCTATCAGCCCCCTCTCTCACTTATCTTCAATCTCTCCCTGTCTCCCGGCTATTTCCCTACAGCTCACAAATATGTCTATATCTCCCCAATCCTGAAGAGACCCTCACTTGCTCCTTCCATCCCTGCTATCATCCTCTATCTCTGCTGCCCTTTGTGGCTAAACTCCTCTGGAAGGCAGTTTACCGTAGGTGCCTCCATTTTCTCTCCTGTCACTCTGTATATTTCAATTGGTACTTTACAATCCAGCTTCCAACCTCATCACCCCAACTACTCTCTCCAAGGTTACCAGTGATCTCTTCATTGCTAGATCTAATGGTCTTTACTTAATCCTCATTCTTCTTGACCTTTCTTTCTTTCTTTCTTTCTTTTTTCTTTAGGCAATTGGGGTTAAGTGACTTGCCCAGGGTCACACAGCTAATACGTGTCAAGTGTTTGGTCTGAGGCCGTATTTGAACTCAGGTCCTCCTGACTTCAGGGCTGGTGCTCTATCCACTACACCACCTAGCTGCCCCATCTTCTTGACCTTTCTGAAGCCTTTAATACTATCGGTCACTTTCTTGTTCTTGATATTCATGTCTCTCTAGGTTTTTAGGATAGCATTCTCTCCTGGTTCTTCTCCTATCTATCAGACTACTCCTTTTCAGTCTTCTTTGCTGAATTTTCTCATTTAGGTCATGACCTCTAACTTTACGTGTCCTTCAGGGCTCTGTCCTGGACTTTCTTCTCTTCTCCCTCTATACTATTTCTCTTGGCAATCTCATTAGTTCCCATGGATATAGTTGCCCTCTCTATGCTGATGATTCTCAAATCCACCTTTCCTGCCCCAACCTCTCCGTTGATCTCTTGTATATTCAACTGCAGACATCTTGAACTGGATCAGACATCTGAAACTAAATATGTCTAAAATGGAACTCGTTATCTTTCCCTCTAACCCCCCCAACCCCAAACTTCTCTATTACCATAATTACCACCATCCTCCCAGTTCCTCGGGTTCTAAACCTAGGAATCATCCTGGACTCCTCATTATCTCTAGCCCACCCATACCACACCACCCAATTCTGTGTGTGTGTGTGTGCGTGTGTGTGTGTGTGTGTGTGTGTGTGTGTGTGCGCGCGCACATGCGTGCGTGTGATGGATCCCTTTGGCAGCCTGGTAAAGCCTTTCTCAGAATGATGTTTTTGAACACATAAAATAAAATGTCTCATAAAAGAAACTGATTATATTGAAATAGTTACCAAAAAAGATGTTTTTAAGTTCATGGACTCCAGCTTAAGAACCCCTGCTCTCCATGCATTCTTGATGCCATTTCACTCATCTTCTCCAAGTTGATTGCTCCCTCTATGATCTCTACTCTCCCTCTAATCTTCAGCTTCTCCCTATCTGCTGGCTCCTTCTCTGCTTCCTATAAACATGCCCATGTCTCTCCCAAACTTAAAATACCCTCACTTGATCCTACTATCTGGGCTAGCCATCAGCTTGTGGCTTTCCTCCCTTTCATGGTTCAACTCCTTGAGAAAGCTGTTTACCATTAGGGCCTCCAATTTTTCTCCTCTTATTCACTTCTAAAAGCTCTGCTCTCTGGCTTCCAGCCTCATCATTTCACGTTTAAACTGCTCTCTCCGATGATTTCTTAATTGCCAAATCTAATAGCTTTTCACAACTCTCTTGCTTCTTAACCTCTATGCAGCTTTTGACACTGTTGATCACTCTGTCCTCTTGAGCACTCTCCTCTCAAGCTTTTCTGACGCAGCTCTTTCCTGGTTCTCTTCCTACATATCTGAACACTCTTTTGCATTCTCTTTTGCTGGTTCTTCCTCCAGATCGTGCCTACTAACCATGGATGTCCTCTAAGGCTCTGTCCTGGGCCTTCTCCTTTTCTCTCTTGACACAATCTTGTTTGGTCATGTTATCAGCTTCCATGGGTTCAGTGATTATCTCTATGCAGATAATTCTCAGATATATATATCCAGTACTACTCTCCTTTCTAATCTCCAGTCCTGAATCAGCAACTGCCTTTTGGACATCGTGAAATGTGTGTGTATGTATGTGTGTGTGTGTGTGTGTGTGTGTGTGTGTGTATGTGTAATAAATATATAAAAGATGCATAGATGTGTATATAATGCATGTAACATATACATATATGTGTATATAATGTATATAAAATATACATATATGTATGTACATATATGTACAGTATATATAATCAAGACAATAAGCATTTTTCATCTACTTTTTTTTTCTTCCAGTGTGAATGACTGTGCTTATCTCAGTTGAATGGCTGTAGATTTCATTTAGGAGACCATACAAGGTTCTAAGGTTTGTTACACTCAGTACAATATCATCTACAAAAAGAAGCATCTGAAGATGCATACCACATGTAGAAAATACTTCTCTTTGACTATGGAAAATACATCCTCCATGCTAAAGTAGAAGAAACTAGATTTGGAGTCAGAGGATCTGGCTTTGAATTCTGGTTCTGCTATTTATTACTTTGTGACCTTGGAAAGTCCTTTCTCCTCAGTTTTCTCATCTGTAAAATGAGGTTAGCCTAGATGACACTGAAAGTCCATTTTAGCTCTAAACCCTCTTCATTAGTGGTCTTCAAGTGAAGGCTGGATGACTTGTTGAGGTGATTCTCAGTTACATATCTCATCTCATTTATGACCCTAGTAAACACAGTAGGTGAGCACATATGAACTTGTTTTACATCTCATTTAATGTTGAGGTGCTAGGGAGACAAAGGCAAAAACCATTCCTTGCCCTCAAGGAGTTTGCAAAGTAACCCAGTACAGTTCTGAGTGTGTAGTAAGATGCAGACATGGAGGTCAGCCTTGGGGAAACTATAGAAGTTCAGTTGGAAAGTGTTTAGGCATTGAACTATATCCGTCTATGCAATCAAGATAAATGGGTGGGTCAGAAATATGAATGGAGCATCATGAATACTTGGTAACTGATTGTGAGAGGTTAAAACAAAGATCTAGGATTCAAAAATTATTCCAATGCTATGAATCCAGGTAAGATTCCCATCATTCTCCATAGCCTTTTAATTCATATTTTCCCAATTTTTAGAAAATGTTAGGAAAATAAAACATTAAGATTCAAGTCAATTCTCTGTGATGGATGAACTTTTAGGTCACAGCAGGATGGTGAGATAGTGTGGTATAGTGGGAAAATGATCGTCTTGGGGTAGTTGAGCCTCAGTTTCTTCATCTGTAAAATGATATTTTTGAGGAAAGTGCTTTTAAGACTTAAAGCACTTAAGTTGAAAAGAATTGTAAACAAAGTAGATGCCCATCAATTGGGGAGTGGCTTAACAAACTACAGAACATAAATGTAATGGAATATTACTATGCTGTGAGAAACAGTGAATATACAGAATTCAGAGAAGCATGGAAAGACTTATATGAATCAGTGCAGAGTGAAGTGAGCAGAACCAGGAAAATATTATGCAGAATGATTATAATGATGTACATAGAACAAAAAAAACTTAAATTGAATGCTAGGTAATTATCATGATCAATCTTGACCAAAGAGAATGAGAATGAGATGGGAAAATGCATCTCCTTACCTTCTTTGCAGAGATGGGGGGCTATGGGTGTGGACCATTAAATGTTCTGCCAGACTCAGTTCATATGTTAGTTTTGTTGAACTGCTTTCCCCCCCTTCTTTCTCTTTTATTCTCTGTTATTAGGAATGACTCTATGGAAAGAAGAGGAAAGAGGGATATATCTGGAAACATAGGAGGTATAAAAACAAAAATATCAATTTCAAATTCACTAAGGCTTAAAATACTAGATAAATGTGAGTTATCTGGAATTTTCTCTTAACATTTTAAAAATTCATGAAAATTTCAGGGAGTCAAAATTCATAATGTACTCACAGTTCTACCCTAGATGGGAATAGGATAACCAATACTTAATAATGTGATAAGGAATACATTTGGTGGGAGGAAAAGTTCTGTTCCATGATGAATAAAATTACCTTAGTTCCATATAACACTGACATGGTGGATAGAGTGACAGGCCGGGAGATAGAAAGACCCATCTTCCTCAGTTCAAATCTGGTCTCAGACACTTACAAGCTATATGACTTTGGGCAAGCCACTTAACCCTGTTTGCCTCAGTTTCTTCATTTGTAAAATGAACAAGAGAAGAAAATGGCAAAGGACTCCAGCATCTCTGCCAAGAAAACCCTAAATGGGGTCATGAAGAGTTGGACATGAGTGAAAACGACTGAACAACAATAACAAACACCAGACTGAATGTTCACAAAATTCTGGTGATGTTCCAACTAGATCTATGAGGGTATTCCATTTTGTTTTTGGAGAAGTTTTTATCAGCAACTTCTGGAAACCCTCCTGACCATGGAAATGTCAGCCAATTTCACCAACAATGAAATCATAGAATATATAACTATTTCACCAGTACTAAAGCAATGCTCATTACCAAACAACTTGGTTGGCCTGAGTACGAAAAGAAAATGGACAAAAGTAGGATGCTCAGGCAGCCGTTGTGCAGTGAAACACTCATGAACAATTAAAGAAAACCAATTCAGTAGGTACTAAACCACAATATTGAATTGGAGAATGATCACAATAAGCAAATCAGTCTTGTGTGTCCCCAACAGGAATGTGGGTGTCTCTTTTTCATCAAATCTAAGAGCCAAAGTTGCCACCAGTGAAGAGTTATGTAAAGAGTGACTACAGTCACAAATGGAAGAGAGGTCTTCATGTATGCATAATTTGGGAAGGCTGTTTGACCTGGATTGGTCTTTTCAACCACACCCATAAACATAGATCATAATCAGCATTTTTTTAAAGCAAAAGGCAATGATATAGTATCAATCATAGCCGGTTGCACCTGGAAAAGACCTTAAAGGTCATCTAGTCCATCTACTTTACTCATTTGAAAGATAAAGAAACTAAAGGCACAAGCAATTAAGTTCTGCTACTTGCCTGAAGTCACATAGCTAGTTAAAGGTATCTGCTCATGCAGTTTTATTATTTTTTAAAATGCTTTATCAAAGGTTTTTTGTTTGTTTTAAGTCACTGTCATTTTTGTATATAGTCCATCTTCTGCCCTAGAGTTGAACCCTCCCAAGGAAAACAGTTAAACAAACAGAACCAATAAATAATTGTTTGACAATGCATAAGCCTTTCTGCACTAGTAGTCCCTTTCCTGTTTATTGTTTGATTCAGGTGTATTTTATCATTTGTCCAATAGGACTGATACCTTATGAAATTCTTTTTCATTATAGATATTGTAATTTGGTTCTATTGGTTCTTATTATTTTACTCTGCATCAGTTCATATAAATCTTCCCATGTGGTTCTGAATTATTCGTGTACCTCACTTTATGATGACATTCATATGCCACAATTTCTTCAGCCATAATGAGTGCCCACTTTACTTCCAGTTCTCTGGTATTACAAAAAAAAATGCTACTAAATTTTTTTTTTAGTACATATTGTACTTCCTTAGTTTATGACCAGAGGGGAGAAATCACTGAGTCAAACAGTAGGAATTGTCCCAAGCATTCTCAAATCAAATTATTGGTAAGAATTGGAGAATAACCTCAAGCATGGTCACAACACTTGGTCAAGTGACAAAGAAAGTTTTTTAATGAGTTCTAGACTGTATGGATGCAAATTATGTAAAAATGTAGATAAAATAAAACCAAATCTGAACTAAGAATGTGGTTCATGTTTCAGCCCAGGATACTGACTCTCTGTAAATTTATGTTCACGGGTCTCATTGAAGAGCCATCATTGGAATAGATTAGATTTCTTTTTGTTTTAGGAAAATCAAATTATCTGTGTGACCCTGGGCAAGTCACTTAACCCCATTGACAAAGAAAAAAAAAAGAAAATCAAATCGTGTCAGACAACATTTATTATCTGCTGGTCTTCATATGGCTTTTTATGTTGAAGGGTCAGTTCCCTAATTTAAATGAAAATTAAAATTCTCTAGGGTCCAGACAATTGGCTCCTTTGTTTGACTCTATTGCCACCACAAAACAAACAAACAAACAAAAAAAAAAATAGAATGTTTTTGGAAGGGAAGGATTGCTATCCAGAGCTATTCAATGCTTATATATTTCAAGTATATTACATATATTAAGGAAATTTTTATAGCAATATTACTTTAACATATGAACACTAATTATTGTTTGGTGCTGTAATATACAAAAAACTCAGGTTCTCTCTATCCCCTACGCTAAATTACTTCAGACTGCTAGGCATTTTCAATTCTCATATACATTTTCTTCCTTAGTTTTTCTGTCTTCATCCTCTCTCAGTCTCAGACTTTCATGTCACTTCTTGTTGCTAAATGTGTCTTGCAATGTCACGATGTCCCTCCCCCTCAATGTACAAATCCTTTAAAATTTATTGCTCCAGTCTCCTATGGGTTGTGAAATAAGACCATCAAGCTTGTTAAAATTGTGTTTAAACAAAAGTAAATAGACCTTGAGTAAAGGAATAAAGTGAATAAACTTTAGTGCACAATTTTTGTGTCTTCCTTTCTGTTTTTCATTGTGTTCTAAATATTAGAATTGTCAGGTAATGGCTAGATAAGCAAACATTAGTGAACAATAATAGTAATAATAGCAAAAATAATGAGCAATATAGGGAAAAGAAACTAAGAAAGGAAAATATGTGTAGAAAAAAATACAGTATAGGAAGAATATAGTACAGGAAGTGAGTTATATAATAATTTACCAGTAAAACAAGTCGTCTGGTCCATAAGCACTCTCTCACATTATAACCACAGAAGAGATTTCTATTTCCATCATTTAAGGATCTGTAAGGATCTAACAAACCTTTTATGACTTAATGGATGATCTTTGAGAGTTGCTGGGGCTGAAAAATTTATTACTTTGAGGCCCACCTGGTTTCCTGAGCCTTTCTGAACTCAGTTATGCTGGTTCTTAGATAAGAGATATCTAACTTAGTAAAACTCGTCAGAGCTTCAGTTCTGTGAGCATATCCTTTGAGAATTCAGGCTCACCTTGACCCCATGATGAAACATCACAGTAGGGCTTTTAATGGTAGAAAGGGGGGAATAGATTTTTATGAGTGAAAAAAGGCACTTAAGGATAGCCTAAGAAAGTCATAGGATTTAAAATATGCAACACTTTCTGAGCAGTTCTGAATTATCCTAATTGTTCTTAGCTATCACAGAATGTTCAACACCACTGAAATAATGATCACCATAAACCACCCCAGACAATTGAGAGTTTAAGAAACATTTAAAAATAATTTTTAAATCCATCGTTGGTCAAAATAAGGCAATTCAGTGGCATAGTAGTCGTAGTTGATAAGAAAGATGACAGTTAAATTAGAAAAAGACATGGTAAACTGAAGGCCCAAAAGGTCCAATAATTTTAAATGGCATGGAATTTTCAAAACTTGGTTGCCTGTGGCAAAGACCACATGTGGAACGGATATGACTACTGAGCTAACAAATACTCCCAAAATAAATGCTTATTATACAGTGCCTAGCACATAGTAGGTGCTTAATAAATGCTGTTTGACTGACTGTTATGTTCTGGGAAATAACCAGCCGGTTTATTTCAGGAGTGGGGAACCTACAGCCTCGAGGCCCCATGTTACCTTCTAGGTCCTCAAGTGTGGCCCTTTGACTGAATCCAAACTTCACGGAACAAATCCCCTCATCAAAAGAATTTGTTCTGTAGAACTTGGACTCAGTCAAAAGCCACACCCAAAAACCTAGAAGGCCACATGTGACCTCAAGGCCGCAGGTTCCCCACCTCTAGTTAGATCTCCTCGTTTGCTAGGGTCTCTCCTTTTGAGGCCACCTAGAGGAAAACTGGATCTTGTCAAATTATTTGTGAACATAAAGCTGTGATTACATTAGGAAATAAGTTTGAGATTTTTTTTAAAAGATTAAACTGGCACCAGTTTTGAGATATAATCAAGACAGGGTCTGAGGTGATTTGATAAAATTCTTACATATCAGGAACCTGTAAATGCATTGTGTACACACAACATCACTAGTCCTTGGCATTACGTCTAAACTGCCACAAATAATGTCCTTATCTCACTGAAGTTTAACCTTGCCTGAAGAACTCAATTATTTTATAAACATCCTATAAACATCCTTTTTTTATCATGAGGTAGTCATATATAATTACTCTTATATTACCATGAAACTGAATCCCTTAAATAAATAATATGACAGTCAAAGTCAACCAATGAGGCAGAGAGAGGTGGGAATGGAATCCAACACTATTGACTTTGGTGTTTTATCCACTTCCCCTTGCTACATTTATCCCCATATTTAACATAAAACTAAAACCTGAAAACATAGAATTATTTGCTAAAAGAGCATCAATTTACTCCTGAGAGTTAAAGGCAGGAGCATGCTGGCAGTAGCCAGTACTGGCTCCTGAGAGCCAATTTGCTCTATTTTCAGCGTAAGTATTTTCACCTTGAAAATTGGCAAACGGTACCAATCAAGGCTTTATTTGTTGTTTTATTGATTGTTTAGACCTAAGAAAGTGATGGAGAAAAAATGTTAATAATGCAGATGAAATTTTAAAGTTTGTTGTGTATACATTGTTTGTTTGTTTGTTTTTCAGAGACCTGGTTGTTAAATATTTACCAGAACACTCTTAGAAAGGTCAGTAGACAGGCAGATTTAGTCTTCTAGAATCCCAAGCATCCACTTAAAAAAATTTAAAAACAATATGATTTGTGATGTGTGTAAAAAATAAGCTGAGTGTATGATCAAAAATTGTATTTAAAATGTACCATTAGCAGGGTTAAGAAAAAGAATAGCTGACAGACTTTTTGGCTATGTTAGCACAAGATGTAGGAGCAGCTAGATGGTGCTAGGAGAGCCAGGCCTGGAGTCAGGAAGACTCATCTTTCTGAGTTCAAATCTGGCCTCAGACACTTACTAGCTGTGTGACCATGGACAAGTCACTTAACCCTGTTTGCCTCAGTCTCCTCATCTGTCGAATGAGCTGGAGAAGAAAATGGCAAACCACTCCAATATCTTTGCTAAGAAAACCCCAAATGGGGTCATGAAGGGTTGGACACGACTGAAAATGACTGAAAAACAACAGCAAACAACAAAGCACAAGGTGTAGAAGCAAGATGATGGGCCAGGGATTCAGTTCTTTACTCTGCTGCTAATTTGTTGGATGACTTTTAGCAAGTCAATTTGTGCCTTTGACCTCAAATTCCTTTGCTTGCTAATGTCCTTTCCAGAATCTTTTGAGTTTAATTTTAGGGTCATAGGATCATAGATTTAGAATTGAAAAGGACTTTTAGGATCATTTGGCCAACCTCATCATTTTACAGATGAGGAAACTGAGGCCCAGAGAATAAAGCGACTTGTCATGGGTCATAGAGAGAGTGATAAATTCAGCCTGAAGTCATAACATCCAGAAATTTTTTTATCGCTGCATTTTGTCTTGTTTTAGAAGACTTCTTTCATTATTCCTCATAATTTTTTTATTTAATAGTGGAGGAAACTGATGCTATCACAGTCTACATGCAACATATCTGGGTTTGAAAAACAGTTATGAAATAAAATAACTGTGTCAATATGGGAAAATAATTTACCTCTCTTAAGAGCCTTACCACAAAAGAGAATGTAAGTTTAAAATTTAAAGTCCCCCCATAAACAAAATTTTTAAAAAGCATATTTCCTCCAAATTATCACCTCTCCCTGACCTATCCTGTTCATTCCCATCAACCCTTCCCTTTCCTAAATGCCTTCTCTTTGCACCCTGGAGACAGAGACTTCTTTTTTGGGGGGCCCATTGGTATTGAAGAGTTTTCCTACATAGCAGTTAGGAATACAGAATCAAAGACTCTGTGGTAGAATCAGAATCAGGTCTCATCAGTTTCTTATCCCTCCCAACCAAGGCATTCTATATAAAAGTCTTATAAGTGGTGCCATCATCAAGGTAGGCAAACTTTACTATTCTATTTTTCCACATGCAGCATATCTGGGTTTGAGAAACACTTAGGAAATGTAATAGCTATTGTGATGGAATACTAAGAAATGATGAGCGGGTTGATTTTAGAAAAACATGGAAAGACTTGCAAGAAATAATGAAGAGTGAAATGAGCAGAACCAAGAGAACATGATATATAATAGCAGCAATATTGTTAGTAGAATAACTGTGAATA
The DNA here is from genome assembly GCF_900497805.2 of Vombatus ursinus. NCBI lineage: Eukaryota > Metazoa > Chordata > Mammalia > Diprotodontia > Vombatidae > Vombatus > Vombatus ursinus. The sequence goes on along the minus strand of NW_020954953.1, from coordinate 21,592,195 downwards.
ACTAAGCGAGTCTGAGTGTTATAAATATTCAAATCAACTACAAAGGACCTAGGAAGGAAGAGGCTATCCACCTCCAGAGAAAGAACTGATAAATGGAAGTATACATAGTATGGTTTTATGTATATGTGTATACATATACATGTATATATGTGTGTATATACATAATATGTGTGTGTGTCTATGTGTGTGTGTATCTGTGTCAAGTGGTGGCCTTCTTTAGTGTGGGGTGAGGGGAGAAGGAGATAGTTTGGAACTTAAAATGTAATAAAAATTAAAATTTAAAAATAAAATAAAATAAGAAATGTAATAGCTGTGCAAATATGGGTAAATCATTTACCTCTCTCATTTTTCTCATATAAAGTTAGGATTGATACAATTTGCACCATCTTTCTTCACAGGGTAGTTGTGAAAATACTTTGCAAATCTTAAGATGCTATACCAAAATGAGCTATTATTATCAGATTATTATGTGCCAGGCCCCGTGCTAAGTTCTGCAGATACAACGAAAGGCAAAAACACAGTTTTTGCTCTTGAATTCACATTCTAATAGAGAAACAAGATGCAAATAATTATGTACCTACATGATATATACAGTATAAATGGAAGGTAATCTTAGTCCGAGGAGTGTAGGGGAACCAGAAAATATCTTTTGCAGAAGGTAAAGTTTGAGCTGAATCTTAAAGGAAGTCAGGGAAGCCAGGAGGCAGAGTTGAGGAGGGACAGCCAGTGAAAATGAAACAGAGCTGGATAACGGATTTCCATGTGCAAGGAATAAGTCGACTGGGATAACTTGATTGTAGAGTGTGCAAAGTGTAAGTATAAGAAGACTGGAAAGGTAGGAAGGGGTCTAGTTGTGAAGGCCTTTAACTGACAATCAGAGGATTTTATATTTGATTCTGGAGGTAATAGGGAACCACTGGAGTTTATTGGGTGGCAATAGGCAGCAATTTGTTGTTGTTGCTCAGTCTTTTTCAGTCATGTCCAACTCTTTGTGACCCCATTTGGGGCTTTCTTGGCAAAGATACTGGAGTGGTTTGCCATTTCTCTCTTCAGTTGATGACTGAAAGTGAAGAGTTGAGGATGACACAGAGGTTGTGAGCCTCAGTAGCTGGAAGGATAATGGTGTCCTCATTATTAATAGAGAGGGTTTGGGGAGAAACATAATGAGTTCCATTTCAGACATGTTGAATTCGAGATGCCTATGGGACATCCAGTTCAAGATGTCCAAGAAGCAGTTAGGGCAGCTAGATGGTGCAGTAGATAAAGTGCTGGGCCTAGAGTCAGGAAGACCTGAGTTCAAATATGGACTCAGATACTTGCTAGCTGTGTGACCCTGGGCAAGTCACTTAACCCTGTTTGCCTCAGTTCCTCATCTGTAAAATGAACTAGAAAAAGAAATGACAAACCACTCTAGTATTTTTGCCAAGAAAACTCCAAATGGGGTCATGAAGAATCAGTGATTGAACAATTAAAAGAAGCAATTGGTGATGCAGGACTGGAGATCAGGAGAGAGCTTAAGGCTGGATATATAGCTCTTCTGGTCATCTGCATAAATATGATAGTTGAGTTCACAGGAGCTCATGTACTGTCACTAAGATAGTACAGAGAGAAAAGAAAAGAGAATCCAGGACAGAGCCTTAAGGGACATCCTGGATGAAGATCACTGCGTAGAAGTGTAGATAGGTAGGAGAACAGAGACAGCAGTATCAGGAAAACCTATAGAGGAGAGAGTATTCAGGAAGAGCAGGTGATCAACAGTGTCAAAGGCCATTGAGAGGTCAAGAAAGATGCAGGCTTCTATGAAAAGATCATCTAGTGAGAGCAGTTTTGGTGGAATGATGAGGTTGGAAGCCAAACTGAAGAGAATTTAGAAGTGAGAGAAGATAGGGAAGAACTTAGTATAGACAACTTTCTCAAGGAGTTTGGTGGAGAATGGGAGGTGAGATATTGTATTATAGCTATCAGGGACAACTGGATCAAGTGAGGGTTTTTCAAGGATGAGAGAGACATGGGCGTGTTTATGGGCAGCAGGGGAAAAGCCAGTAGTTAAGGAGAGATTGTAAATTAGAAAGAGAGATAGTGGGGATCACCCGAGGGACCAATCTGCTGGAGAAGATGGGATAGAATGGGATCACTTGTGCATGCTGAGAGGCAGGAGTGAAGGAGAAGGCATCTAAGTGATGTAAGCTGTACAGGAGTTAAAAGCAAGGAGCTCTGAGCTAATGGCCTCAGTTTTTTTGGGTTTTTTTTTTTCAGTGAAGTATGAGACAAGGTTCTCTCTCAACTGAGAGGCAGGGAGAGGTAGTGCCATAGGAGACTTGAGGAGGGTTAAAAAGGTTTAGAATCAGCACTGTAATCAATCGAATCGTGAATCAAGTGGGGAGGTGTTAAAGGATTGCCTTACTATAGTGAGGGCCCAGTTGAGATTATGTAACCCAAATATACAGGGGACCCAGTCAGTATGTGACTTTCTTTTACTTCCTTTAGCATCATCCAAATAAAAGCAAAGGATTCAGATGGCGGGAATAATCTCAGGTTGTAGTCTGGGAAAGCAAGATCAGCTGTAAGACAAGAGGACAGGGAATTTGAGCTGAATTGATTTTATCAAGGGCCTGAGATAGGAAAGGGAGAAGATTGTATCCATGGCCTGGAGGAGAGTGTAGCCAGGGCAAGGGTGATGACCTCAGAACAAACCAAGAGTGGACAGATAGAAGATCATTATGGCAAGAATGAATAGAGTTAGCAGTTACAAGGCATAAGGAAAGATGGAATGATAAAAGATAGTGAACAGATAAAGAAATTTCAGAATTCATGAACAAAGAATATATAATATAAATTATTTTTACTCCTGGCAGTTGATCTACACCTTCAGAACTACTGACAAAAATGAATGGAAAAAACACTCTGATGCAAAAACTTTTACAATTGAAAATTCTGGATGGGCCAGTTTACTTAACAACTCATGCACCTATCTGGTAATGCTTGGTTTCCTTAGAATCAAGGTTCAACATAACTTCAAAGCCCAAAGGATAACCAGTGCTCATGGCTTTAAAGTTCTGTCGAATGAGTTAATGGAAGTCCAATAGAAAACTTGATCTACTGTCTATTCTGTATGTCAAATGCTATCTTTTCTACCTTCATCTCTCACATATGCCCCCTTCTCTTCTCTGACGCTCCTACCATCTTGGTGCAGTCCCTTATCACCTCATACCTGGACCACAGTATTTTTACGCCTTACTCTGATCCACATAACTTTGTGATCCTTACTCTGGTGTTCTAACAATTCTGGCCTCCTCACTGTTGCTTACACAGTACACCCCACCTCCTGACTGAATTTTTACTGTCCCCATGTATAAGGGAATACTCTTCCCTTCTTATCTCCAACCTCCCACTTCCTTCAAGTTTCAGTTAAAGTCTCCTTCAAGAAACCTTTTCTAATCCTGCTTTATCTTAGTGCCTTTTCCCTGGGAGATCACCTCCAACTTGTCTTGTATGTATCTTGTTTGTAAGTAGTTGTTTGCATGTTATCTCCTGCATTAAATTGGGAGGTTCCTTAGATCAAGGACTGGTTTGTTTTTGTTGGGTTTGTTTTTTTTTTTGGCCTTTCTTTGTATTTCAAGGATTCAGCACAGTGCCTGGCACATAGTAGGTGCTGTGGGTGCCACATTCTGGCTAACATTTCAGGAACCTTAAGAATTCTACTTATCTCTTTTTTCAGGGTCTTTTCACATGACACATTACCTTGTTATTTCTAAGCTGAATTCCTTCAAGTAGTTGGTTGCATATATCCTGCAGCTTCCTCTCCCCAGTCTCCTGGCCAGCCCAGTTAGTTTTTAATTCTTTCCCTCACAGCTGTGTGTGTGTGTGTGTGTGTGTGTGTGTGTGCCCAATGACATGAGAATTCATCAGGGTGTTGTGCTCTCCAAGTGGAAACCTCCTTTATGAGGCAGGCCTGTAGCTTTTATGTAACCTAGTGTACAAAGTAGCCCAAGAGGTTATAAGTACCTTGATCGTGGTCACATAGCCAGTGTCTGTGAGCAGAACTTGAATCCAGGCCTTCCTTACTGTAACTATTGCCTCTCCAAAACTACTTATTTAAAAAAAAAGTCTCCTAAAATCTTCTGAAAAGACTATAGGAAAAGTTTCTCAATATTACTTTTAAGTAATTTAATAAATTACTTGATAACTATAACTCTTGTAGTCTAAGCACCCACCATGAGGTGTTTCCACTTTTTCTTTGGAAAACTACAGGTTGTCGGGGGTTGCCCCCCAATAGAATGCTATTGTTCGGGGTTTGAAGTGTGCGGTTTTGGAACGGGTAAGTCGACCGACCCAGGTACAGCAAGCCCACCACAGTGGACGAATTCCCAGAACTGGAGGGCATCATTAGTCATGTAGGTGGGTGGGGAACAGCAACAGAACACAACCACAAAGCCTGGAGAGGCAACAGTAAATAACAACACAACTTTCAGGATTTTCCAGGGACTTGGCACCACTCTGTGCACACTGGATAATATTAATGTATAACTTTGGCTATCCCTTAGCTGTTAAATCTTTTTTTTTTAAACCACTCAGCGATAGCTTGACATAAACCTTGCAAAAAAGTGCTTGCGGAGGCGGGGGGTGGGGGACCCAAGTGTGAGGAAGGCTGGGGGATGCAGCAAAGACGGCCTTGAAAAGAGAGAAAGAAAGGAAGGAGGGAAGAAGGGAGGGAGGGCAGGAGGGGGAAATCTCTCCCAGGGTTTCAGAGATTTGCTGGGAGGGAGGAGGTGAGTGAGAACTGCCCGAGCCAGAGGAACACAGGGAGTTGTTTGTGTGAGGGAGGAGAGAGGGGGAGGGAAGGGTGTAGGAGAGAAAGGAGAGCGCGGGAGGAGGGGAAATGGGAAAGAGGAGGGAGAGGGCTGGCCCAGAGTCAGCAGCCATATTGCGCGCACATGCACGCGCGCACACACCAGGAGAGAGGGGCGGGGCGGGGCGGGGCGCGGTTCTCACACCCCACCCCCCTCCGCCCTCCTCCAGCCTGCCTGCCTGCCCCGGCCCCAGGGAGCCGAGTCACCGGAGCAGCCGGGGTGAGAGGCGCACGAGCCCACTGACTGCGGGCGGGACGGAGGAGCCGAGAGCTGTGCTTGCACTACTCTGGTAGGACGGCTGCTGCGCTCTCCTCCCGGGCGGCGGCGGCGGCGGCGGGCTGCGGGGCGGGATGGAACCTGCGGGGCAGAGGAGACCAGACCCTGTCCTTCGCTTGGGCTTCTCACTCTTTTGGGGAAGGCACTGGCAACAGGTGTTGTTAGGGATTGGGAGCTACCCTGCTGGAGTGGAATGGATGGAACTTATGCAAAAGTACCCCCACGTCCACCCCAGGGGGGACCCGCGGGAGAGCGCCGCCTCCTCCCTGCCGCGAGGCCGCCGCCAGGTCCTCCGGAGCCCCCAGCCCTCGGGACGGCACCCAACACCCCGGGGTCGTCGAGGAACCCTCATGTAGCTCTTTTTTCTTTTTCGTAAACTCTCCAATCCCCCTACCCCCAGCGCCGGCCTGGGACCCAGGGGTCTTCATAGTACGGACTGCGCTGGACTCCCGGACAAAGTCCAGCCGCGTGCTTTTGGGGCAGAACTTCTTACATATAGACGCCACCTTCTGTTTGACCTAAATAAATTACAGGTTACATCGGATTTTTTGTGTTGCTGCCTCCCTCTCTTAATGCCTACTTTACCACCACCCCCTTTTAAAAAAAATAAGTGAGCCCTAGAAAAATGTTAATATTTATTTATATTAGTGTCATTTGTTTATGTTATTATTTTAAAATGTTATTTATTTATGTTCCCCTGCCCCTTCTTAGCTCCCTATCTTTACCGCCTTTTGGCTTTCTGTGCCCAGAAAGTGTCTGCCCGCCCCTGTCTTCTCTCCTTTCTTCATCCCCCACCCTCTTATTTTGCCTTTCCTAGGAGTCGCCTTTCCATTTTAAAAACATTGTTTCTTAAAGAATTTGTTTTGATTTCAGCCTTAGGGCAAACGTTGCTGGTTGAAGTGAAACTAAGAAAGTGACTAATCTGCCTGGAAAGTGAGACTTACTTAAAAAAATCACCCCCCCCCCCCCACCCCTGTCCTTCCCTCTTCTAGCCCTCATCCCTCCCTTGCCCTCCTCTGAACCTCCCTGGGCTTGGTTTTTTGCCTCCAGACTTGGGTCCTTGCTGCTTGGGAACCTTGACAAAGAAGCAAGCCTACACCTGTCCTTGCCTTGATCCAGGGTCCACAGAGAAAGCCGCTTTGGCACAGTTGCCCTAGAGCCTGGCACAGTTGCCCTAGAGCCAGACAAAGAGCGGGCAACAGGTTGGCACATCACCTGATTATTTTCTTTCTCTCCTTCCCCTCCCCCTTTTCCATCTTTCCTTCCTCCCTCTCCTCTTTGATTAAGTGATTCTTCCCAAGGCTCAGGAGAGATTGTCTGAGGGTACATTTGGTTTTATGGGTGTGGTTGAGTAAATGACCTTCCTTGGTGAATGAAGGCTGGGCTTTTCCTCTCCTCCTGGGTGAGGCATTAAAAAAGAAAAAAAAACCAAAACGGTGGAGTTCCTCCATAATTACTGGTCCAGTGACTCATCCTCAGTTCCCCTGTTGGGCCTGTTTTTTTAAAAACCCCAACAGTCTTGAGGCAGACTTCAGATCCCTGTGGTTTGCCTGTGGGAGGCAGAAGGCCTTCCTTCCTTTGTAAAGGGGACTTTCTTTTACTTTAGGGAAAGAAGAGAACTCTTTGCATGAAAGCTTTGTTTGGAGGGATACTAAGGAACACATCAGGAACCGAAAATGCCGAAACCAGTAAGTAATGCAGTTTTATCATTCCAGTCTTTTTGCTTTGAATGTCCAGCAGGTTCCATGCTAGAAACTTTGTGGTGTATCTATATATTTATATATTGTATATTTTAATATAATATTATACATATTATATATTGTTCTACATAATATAATATATAATGTTAATATATATTAATGAAAATGACCTTGAACTACGGGCTTGGACAAGGATCCTTGTGTAAATCCTTAGATAGGATTTTTTTTAAAGGGGGAAAGTAAAAAGACAAAAGGAGAACCTTTCTCCCTCCTTCCCCTCCTCTTCCTCTTGGGCCTTTATGTGTGGATTCTGAGAAACATCAAGGAACCAGGATTATAGTGTTTCACCTATTTAGCTCTCCACAGAGTATTCAGTCCTCAGTGAAACTTCTCATTCTGAACACAGTAGTTAGGACTGGTTTATTTGTCATAAACCTCTTTTGGACTGTTTTTCTGTCTTCTGCATTTTAAAAACTTGCATTCTTGGGCTCAAAAGCACCACAAAATCTAAATGCCTATTTTTTTTTTTTTGCTTTTGTTTTTAATGGTGAATTGAATCCATGAATTGCATGGTAGGGAGTGGGCTCTCCCCTCCTCCTGCAGGATTCAAAGTAACCAGAAGTAAGTACGAAAAGGTCTTTCAAGGGTCTGAAATGGAATCAGGCGTCTATCTTTCTCTTTGTAATTTATAAAGTCACCTTGAAGAGAAGACTTTGTCTTACAGATTGCTGTAGAATTCCAGTCCCTTTTATGGGGCCCCTGTCAAAATCATAGTAAAGTAACAAAACTTCAAGGCATCTTGGTGGTGCAGTGGATAGAGCGTCAGGGCTGGCGTCAGAAAGATTCATCATCCCGAGTTCAAATCTGGCTTCAGGTACATACTAGCAGTGTCACCCTGGGCAAGTCTCTGAACCCTGTTTGCCTCAATTTCCTCATCTGTAAAATGAGCTGGAGAAGGAAATGGAAAACCATTCCAGTATCTTTTCCAAGAAAACCCCAAATGGGGTCTCGAGGAGTCAGACAGGACAAATGACAGCAACAAAAGCAGAAGTCCCATCTCTGTAGTAGTTTAGTAATGGACTTGAATTGCAGATGGAGGCAGTACCCCAGTGGGGGGAGGGGGAGGAATTCTCCTTAAGGCTCTGATGTGTACAATGGGATGTGTTTCAGCTGTCAAGAAGTCCTTTTTTGCACCACCGTGATTGTATTGACCCCAGATATGTTGAGATCTCATTCACTTCCTTTGTCTGACAGGGCTGGCTTATCTTGGTTTTCCTGCAGAGTATTGGAATGGTTCAGATTTGTCCCTGTCTGACATGTTGTTTCTTAGCAAGGCTTATGTGCCTTACTGTGCTTTGCCACAAGGGGTAGTTTAATCAGTAGTATGAACTGTACTAGAAAACTGGAGACCAGATCATGATTTCCCCCAAAAAGCAACTTTTTTTTTTAATGGATAAATTAGTTCATTTTTGAAACACAATGGAGAAAATATGCTTTGTTTTTTTCAAGTACCATATGAGATACATGGGGATTTAAGCTTTGGTTTTGAAAACTTTTTTTTTTTTTGAGTTAGAGTTTCTTGCAGGGCTGAAATTTTATTCTGTTACAGTTTCTCTGGAAAGTCCAACATTAATACAGCTAACATTGCTCAGTTCATAGGAGCATAGGTTACATGTTGAACAGAATCTTCCAACTCATATGAGGGTAGCATAGTGGATAACATGCTGGGCCTAGAGTTAGGAAGATTTGAGTTCAAATATGGCCTTAGATACTTAGCTGTATGACTCTGGGCGAGGCACTTAACAAAGGTTAAGTGCCTTGCCCAGGGTCAAAATGAGGATACTAATAGCAACCTGTCTTGCAGGATTGTTGTGGGAACCAAAAGAGATGATATTTGTTACGAAGAACTTAGTGGGCACTATATAAATGCTTATTCCTCCCCCTTTCCATTGTCTATTAAAAAAGAACAAGTGGTCCACTTTTCTCACCTTTCATTTCTGATGTCCAACATCAGTCAGTCTGCTTAGATTGCCCTAGAACAGTTACTTCTGCTATGACTTAGTAGCTGTCAGAAAGCTGATGCCTTTGATATAATTCCCTACTGAGAACACATCTGGGAAAACATTGTGCAAAGGAGAGATGATTACTTCTAAAATAGAAGATTTTTATTGTGATTTTATTTGGGGAAGGAGGGGATCTCTGAGAAAGCAAGATGAACAAAAGTAAAGCCATTGGAACAGGGCAGAGATTCTAGCAAGAACTTTGTCGTGCATATCCAGGATGGTAGATCTTTTCCAAACTCTAATCATTTCCCCATTTTTTTCCATAACAGTATTTACCTTTTTTTCTTTGTATGGCAGGCATGGTTTCACTCCAGTTTCCTTTATGCAGGGATTCTTAATGTTTTTTGTGTGTCATGGATTTGGGCAGTCTGGAGAATGAATATTCCTATTGGGGATGAATATTCCTATCTCTGAATAATGTTTTCAAATGCATAAAATGAAATACATGGGATTACAAAGGAAACCAATTATATTGAAACGCAGTCACCATAATATCTACTAAAATTATAGACAGTTGTGAATGTCTCTTGGATTGGTGGAGTTTTTCTCTACGTAATCCATACTAGTAAGCAGGCAGCTCACTCTCAGTGATCAGAATTGAACATTCTGCTGGTGGTGAAGAGAGTTCTTGGTGTCTCTGTTCTCCCTCTCTTCTCATCCTCACCCTCTGTACACCATTGCTCACCCAACACACACACACACACACACACACACACACACACACTCAAATTTATTTTATAACCTTGTCTTATAGCAGAAAAATCCATGAAGGCCTCATATTGGAAACCTTGCCTTAGAGATTGCTTTGATGGGTCATAAAATAGAAGACAATTTATTTTTTCCTGAAAATTAAACAGACTCACTAGTTTTGTCATGTATTTTTTTAAACAAAATGCATTATTGATGCTTTAAAAAAAATAGATATTGCTTCCCAATGACTCCTCCCCACCACCATAAAACTTTCTCGTACCAGTCAATGAAAGTATAGACAAACAAAATTAGCCACCATGTTGGCCATGTCTGACAATTTACACCTCATTCTAAACAGATAATCCATTCTTCTGACAAAGGGCTATGTTAATTCTTGTACCCTAAGGGCCAAAAGAATTTACCATTCTGTGGATTATCTTGTCATCAGGGTAGATTTTTTTTTCTTCCTATATTCAGGTTAGTATTACTATACTCAAGAGACTGGTGTCGCATCTCTTTATAACTGTCCTTCTCAGACGTCTTTGGTCTGAAGATGACCGATGTAGACCACGTATTTTGTATATGCATCCGTCCACTTGCCATGGTGAAGAAAAATTAGTCTCAGGGTTTTTCCTTGGGTAAACAGGAATTGTGTGATGATTTTTAGTGTAGATTAGGATCTGCACTGAAGTACATAAAACACCCACATTTTTGAGTGACTTTTATTGGAACCATTTTCATAGGTAACCTGAAAGACCCTTGGGGTCCCTAATGGGTGGTGAATGATCTTGCTTTACCTAATTTACTGCCATATATGTCTAATAAATATTAAATTGGAAGTGTATCAGGTAGTCCTTATGCAGCAAAGAGCTAACAATACCTCTCATTTCTATTTGATTTAGGTTTCCTTTGCTAGCTATGAATTTTGGTTTTGTTGTAGTTTGCTTATGATATTGATAGGATGGAGGCTGCGGCAAAGAAATTTTCATATAAGAATAGTTACATTTGAATGGTTTAGATTTGAGCTGTCAACCGGACCTTATAACTGTTCTTTTTCAACTTAACAGCCGAAGCTGTCTCTTTAATCGGAGTGCCTTGCCTGTATGTCCACGTCACTTACACTCATTTAAACAGTGGAGTTAGATTCATTTTTGTTTCCTGACAATTCCAGTCTCCTGAGAGAGTCAGGCCCCACTTTAAGGACAATGGAAGTTAAATCAACTAGGATTGGAAGAACCTTGATGTTGTCCCAGTCAGGTATACATTATTTTTGTTGAAATTAAGATCTGGGAGCCACAGAAATAGCAAAAAGCATTGTCATGGAATGAATGAAACAGGTCAGGGCAGTGTGTTTTCATCAGCCATCATAACTTTTCTGAGTTCCAATAATAGTACTTTCAGTACACAATCTGCCGTTTGTTCCTCTGTGATCGTGGGAAGTCCCAAACTGCCTTATTTATAAAAACACAATTTCTTTGCTGCCTTCCAGGTTAGGCTGACCTGTTTTCTTCCCTCCCTCTCTATTCGTTGTGGGGGTCATATATTTTCAAGACTTTGTGGGGTACGAACAAAAACTATTGTAGCCAACCTCTGGGGGTATTATCTTCACAGCCTGAAGATTTGAGGGACTAAAGGTTTTTTATTTTTCTAAATCGTCCAGGTAGGAAAAACTTAAAAGTGAGTTAGCTCTAAAAGGCATGAAGAGATGGCTCTTTGCTTTTCAGTTTTGAAGTGTTAAGCTTGCCTTTGAGATTTTCTAACCAACACCAGTTTCTTTTTCTTTTGAGTAATTACAGAATTCATTCAATCATTGAATTTCAAAGCCAGAAGATTATCTAATCCAACTCATTCATTTTTGCAAATGAGACCCAAGAGAGAAAAAATTGATTTATCCAAGGTCACATAGCAAGCTTTTGGCAAAACTGGACCTAAAATTGAAGTCTTGATTCTTTATCACCTAATTGCTGGTTATTTTAATCAGGTTCAGTTACAATGACAATTGTTAGACGTTAGAATCCAAGCAATTTAGATTACTTTGTCTCTCTGGTACTGGCTGGATACTTCTGACAGCCTTTTTTTTTTTTCCTATAAATGATAATATAAAATAGATGTGTGTATTTAGTTATGACTAATTTGGAGCTTAATAGGTGTTATGTCTGTTGATTTCTTTTTTTTATTCTTTCTCCTAAATTACTTTGGAAGAAATGCAGGATTTCTTTCCTTACCACTGGGTGGGGAGTGAGATGGTCAAAAGTGTGCCCCTTTGGGCTTAGAGTTAAGAAAGTATTGACCATTAATCACATTAGAATCAGCCTGGGCTTGGGGGGTGGGGTGAGTCAGGAAAACCTAGCTTCAAATTCAGCCTGTGACCATAGCTTCGTGACCCTGGGTGGACAATGCTAGGATTTATCTGCTAAATTATAGACAGCTGCAAATCTCTTGGGTCTTAGTGCTGTGAAGAAGAGCCTGGAATTCCTATGTGAGGCATAGGAAAGAGATAATTTCATAATCTATCCCTTTCATAAGTTTCCTTCACTTATTCCCTTTTTCTCCCTTTCCTCCTCCCCCTGTAATTGGACATTCTGCTATTGGTGAAGAGATCCTTTGCATTTAGTCTCTGTTCTCTCTCACCTCTGATCTCCAGCATTCTGCGCCACCCCCTCCCCACCCCAACACACACACATACTTAAACTTATTTTAGAACCTTATCTTACAAAAGAAAAACTGCCAAAACAAATGAATGCAGTGATTACATTTTAAAGTATGTGCACCATCTTCATCTGTAATCTACCTACCACCTCTCTCCATTGGGTAGTAGAGAAGTGAATTTTATCATTAATTTTCTGGAACCAAGATTTGATGCGACTGCCTATGGTCTAAATTCTTAGGTCTTTTGGTATTTTCACTTACGTTATCATAGTCATTTATGTTCCTTTTTCCCCTAGTTCTGCTTTTGCTTTCAATTCATGCAGGTCTTTCCATGTTTCTTTGAGTTCCTCATATTTATCATTTCTTATGGTACAATAATTTTCCCTTACATTCACTTACCACAGTTGGTTCAGCCGTTCTCCAATCCATGGGCACTCATTTCATTTTTGTTTATTTTTAAAATTTCATTTTATTTTATTTGTAGCTGTAAGCATTATGGCTCCAAATATTTTTGTTACACAGGGGATCTTCCTTTCTGTCATCTACCTCTCTAGGATGTAAGGCTGGTAGTGAGATCGCTGGATCAAAGGGTGTGAACAGCTAAATTGACCTCTTGTGGTAACCAAACTGAATTGCCTTAGTATGAGAATAGACTCTTGTACCTCTATCGGATTCTAGGACTGTTCCCAAAACCATCCGTTCACGAGATGTGAACTTACAGGCCATGGGGTACTTTCATGGTCCCTCTCTTGAAACTGAAGGGCACAATGGAATATTGTGAATGTCATTATTGGTATTTGAACATAAAATTAAATGGAGTTTGGAGGGGAAGGAAGATAGAAGAGTAGATCTCAAGCCAAAGCCAAGACCAGTTAAGACCTATAAGAAAAGTATGCCCTGATTTGAAATTCTCTCTCCAGGGAATCAAGTTTTGCACGGCTCAAGTTTTGGTGCTCATTGGGGAAGAAGAGGCTGGAAATTCCACATGAGGCATAGGAAAGACATAATCTCATAATTTTTCTCTTTCGTAACTTTCCTTCCCCCATTCCCTTTCTTTCTCCTTTTCCTCCTCCCTTTTTAAGCCTCACCACTACTTTTAGCTTTTTCCCCTAAATAGCCCTATGTAGGTGATTAATTGGTTGCAGTGATACTTTCAAATTCAGTTCATAAACTGAGTAGTCTGCTTAAAATTAAATGTCTTTATTTGCTTTATCTGGCCTATCAGTCAGTCAGTCAGTCAGTATTCATTTATTAAGTGCCTACCATAGGCCAGGCACTCGGCTTAAACCCTGGATGTACAAAGAGGCAAAAGACAATCCCTGCCCTCCAGGAGCTCATGATCTAATGGAAGAAACCACAAGCAAACAAATATATACAAACTGGATAAATACAGGATAAATAGGAAATGATTAAGGAATAAATAGGAAATGATTAAGTGAAAGAAGGCACTAGAATTAGGAGGAGTTAGAAAAGGTTTTCTGTAGAAGATGGAGTTTTAGTTGGGTCATAAAGAAAGCCAGGGAAGGCAGTAGGAGATGAGGAAGGAGAATATATTTCGGGCATTGGGGATCCCTTTTCTACTGATTTCTAGTTTTCTAAGAATAATCACTAAGCTCGTTTTTGCCTATAGCACATACATATTAAATAAATAGAGGAAACTAACTGAAAAAAATGATGACTGCTTTTTATAATTACTAGAATGTAATCTATTTGTGGGCAGGGAGTTTCATTTTTGTATTTGAGTGCCTGGCACATAGGTGCTTAATAGAAATGCTTTCAAATTGCCTGTTGAGATAGATTTTCTCCTTCTCAGTCGATATGAACTGTCTACTTAGCTAAAGAGAGAAATTTTCATTCCAGACTTTTGTGGGCATCCTCTTCCCAACCCCAAATTCCACAGAGATTTCAAATCAAGAACCTAAAAATAACACTTTGATCCCTGTGCATCATTAATACTTTTCTCAAAATGTATGTGTAAAGGTTCATTTAATATTGAGAATGATTTAATAATTTATTTTTAAGATGTAGGAAAACTTTCAAAATATTTATCCGCTGTAATGGAGAAGAATATTGCTCTACTACTTCTAGCTATCTGTTTTCAAGTTATCTTTGTTCTGAAGGTGGTCTCTGTTTCAAAAATAAAACTTTACAGTTGATTTCTTAAAGATTTTTTAAAAGCATTTTAGAATAAAGGGATGTAAATATAGAATAATGTGAGTCTGAAGCCTGTTGTGGGGAGATTATGAAACCTAAATGCTTTGTCCTTTATGAACATAAAGAGGGAGATTTTAAAAGTTGGGTTTGCATCGTTGTTGTACTGCATTTTTTTTTCCTTTTTTTTTTAAGGCAATTGGGGTTAAGTGACTTGCCCAGGGTCACACAGCTAGAAAGTGTCAAGTGTTTGGTTAGAGGCTGGATTTGAACTCAGGTACTCCTGACTTAAGGGCCGGTGCTCTATCTACTGCGCCACCTAGCTGCCCCTGTCCTGTATTTTAATGGAAATATATTTCGTTTTTCTGACACTCTAAACAGGCTCCAAAAAGTTTAGTTCCTTTGAGCATGAGAGTGCCTGTAATTCATTGGAATCAAGGGGAAATTTTTCCTATTTTGGGAAATGTTGAATGTTCTTCTTTACTTTGTAATTTTGGATAATGTAACATCATTGCCTCTCATTCCACATTACCTCACTCCCCAATATAGGGAACTTGGTAACCAGACTGTAAAGTATTTAGAAAAATTCTAATTTCCTGAGAGCCTGAAGCACATTGCATTCTAGAAGTCTATTTTAAATCATTAGGTGAAAGATAATTGTTGTTTTAAACTTTACAAATTACTTTACAATATTAAACTATTACTGTACAAAATTATGATATTTACAAATAACTTTACAAGTTACTGAGGAAAGCAGTGTGGGGAGGAGCAGTCTTCAAAAATTAGTGCCTTTTTTTACATTACAGAATACATTTCTGATTAAGCAAGCCATACTTGCAACAAATATTAAAAAAGAGAGAACAAAACAATTCAGCAAATCAAGCAAATGAATAACAAAATAATTATACTTCATCATATTTTCCAGTAGTGCCCTTAAAGTTTTCCTGCTATCTAACCTATTCATTTTCCTTCAGAGAAATCACTGAAGTAAAATTTAAAAGTTTTTTTAAAGAATCTATTAATTACTATTATAAAAAGTAACTATATCATTCTTATAAGTGTGACCTGGGAACCATTAGCAGAGCCCTGGGAGAAAATTGCTCTGTGCCCTGGTCTTTATTACTGTTGATATTTATAACCCACTAGTATATTCTGTGATTTCTAATAAGAGTTAATAATTTATTTAGGAAAAAAGAAAACAGATTTCCCCATTGATAGTCCGTCGGAAACTCTTATCAAAAGCAATGACTTTCTTTTTCAGTTTTAATAAAATTGTTTTATGGAAGCAAATGGAGAATGGGATAGAAAATAGATTGGTGCCCAGGGGATTTTTGCTTTTTGCATGGTCATACATATTTTAAAAATTGATATAGATATACACACATACATATATGTACACACATGTGCATATACATATATGTGTGTGTATGTATATGAGACTGCTTCTTTGTGCTAAAGTAAAACCACCTACTCTGGGTAATTCTTTACTTCTCAAACCTGGGGGAGGCCAGAACTATCAGATTAAGGAATGAATTGGGCTTTTAGTTGCTACCTCCAGTAATCTTAAGTATCTGGCTTTGTCATTTAAGATAAGGGATTTGTCCTGAAATATTTTTGCCCCTTAATAACAAAGGAAAGAATAAGGTTCTTTTAAATTTTATTCCCTCCCTCCCCGTGTTCTTCCTGAGTTTCAGTTACATGTTAATTCTTTTTTGTCTGGTCTTGTGCATTTTTGTGAAAAAATTCTTCCCTCTAGGTGTTAGGCTAGTGTATATAGAATCAGAGATTTAAAGATGGAAGAGACCAAGATCATCTAGTCCAGTCCTTTACCCCTTCATTTTATAGTTGAGGAAACTGAGGCCCAGAGACAGTAACTTACTCTCAAGGTCATCCAGGTAACAAAGTGACTGAGGTAGGATTTGAACCCAGGCCTTTGGAATCCAAATCTAGTGTTCTTTCCACAGACTCCACACTGTTCCTCCTACGTGATTAGATAAATGAAATAAAAGCAACATCTACTAAACTGATTTGACCACAAAGCACTTTGGGGCCTGAAGTATACTGACCGAATTTAGAGATAAAGGTTGGTCTGAGGATGTGGAATGAGTACCCCAGATGTTCTAGAGGAGCTAGAGAAATTTTGGGGAAAAAGGAGAGGAATTAAACCTATTTTTGCAACCTCATCTCTCTCCTAATTCCCCCATGTTTCCCTCTCCTCTCTCCTCTCTTTATACCCTCTCCATCTACCTTTCCCTTCCCCGTCTCTCCTTTCTGTCTTCTCTCCCTTCCTCTCTTCCATTCTCCTGCCCTCTCTTTTCCTTTCCCTAAGTTAAGTGTTCTTATAACATGACTCTGATAGACTGCAGAATCATGTTAGCCTTGCTAGAGAAGAAGGGTAACAGTGCACTAACTCACATTCAGCTTCTGATGAATTATATGACTTATGAGTTTATTTATTTATTACTTTTTTTCCCCTTTGGCTTGGTCCATTGGAAAAAGCACTAGACTTGAAATAAGAATGGTCTAATCTCAGCACGTTATTAAAACAGTCTAGGCCTCCATTTCCTCATCTGAATGGGATGGAGGGTGAGGTGAGATAGGTAGTAGTCAGAATTCTGTTGAATTCACCAGCCAAACATTTGTTATCGTTTTTTTAAAAGAATGGATTTCTCCTCTTAATTTGCCTGAATAATTTTCAGTACTATTTCCCATCTTCTAAGATGTCAGAAATCCTCTTCAGTTTGGGAAAGGGAAAGGTTAGGTAGAGAATAGAGTGAGAGAAGAGGGGAAAGGCAAAAAGAGGAATATAATAAAAGTAAAAAAAAGGAATATAAGTAATTAAAGAAAAAAAGTAAAAAATATAAATAGTAAAAATTAAAAAAGAGGAATATAATAAAAGAAGACTATAACAAAAGTTTAAAAAGGGGACTATAAATAACAATTTTTAAAAGGAATATAAGTAATAAAAGTTAAAGATTATAAGTAACAAAAATTTTTAAAAAGGGATATAAGTAATAAAAGTTAAAAAAGAGGAATATAAGTAATAAAAGTTTAAAAAGGGGAATATAAATAATAAAAATAGTAGAAAAAAACTGAGGAGATAAAGAGGGAGAATTGAACTGTTGAGAGAAATCAGTAATGCCCTGTTGCCCTTCGGATAAAATTGCAACTCTTCTATTTGGCATTCAAAGCCAAATGTTCACAATGTAACTCCACCCTGTCTTTCCAGGCTGATTACATGTCATTCCCCTTCATTTGTCTTTGCTGGGACCAAACTGACCTGCAGGGCTGTATTCCCTGTAGACATTCCAAATTCCACTTCTGTGCCTAGTGCTTCCCAACTGTAAAATGGGGTTCATAATTGTACCTCCTCTCAGGGTTATTGTGAGGATCACTTAGCACAGTGCCTGGCTTATAGTAAATATTTAATAAATGCTTTCATCTTGCTTGATTGATTGTCTCACAAGAAGACAGGTAGGATTTGAGTGGAAGTAGTGAATTGGAGACTGGAGTGATGAGGAAGAGGAAAGGAGGGAGAGATGAACTGAATGGGAAAGGTTAGTTAAAATGGCAGGAGAAGTGAAATGAAGACATAAGAAGATAAGTAAGAGAAACAGTGGAAGAGGCAGGGAGCGTGAGGAGGGCACATGTGAATAAATATGTGATTGACAGTAATAGAAGGGTAGTAATAAAAGGCCTAGACAGAAACTCAGCTCCGCCATTACTTAGCTAATTATGTGACTTTGGACAAAACCGCTCAACTTCTGGGCCTCAGTTCTATTGTGTTTAAGATTAAGAGGTTGGACTGCATGATTTCCAAAGAGGCTCTCAATTCTAAAATGCTTTTCTGTAGTTCTGTGATACTAAGAGTGGTTTGGTCATTTGAAAACAGATTGAAGAGGGGTAGGTGAGGGAGAATAATACTTTGGGCAGCAAAATGACTACCTTTTTCTAATAGAAAGAGAAGGAAAATAAGAGAGGTAAGTGGGAGAAATGAACAGGTTAAAAAGAGGAGCAAATTCTCAAACTAGGAATATGGAGAATAGGAGAAAGAATGGGTGTGCCTAGAATAGGAGAGATGGTGAGTATTAACTACAGATGTTATTTTTTTAAAGCTCTCCTTTTGGCAGAGGGAATTAGGGCTGAGAAACCTATCTCAGAGCCATCTTTATAAATGTAGCAAAATTTATAAAATAAGAGGTTGGAAAGACTCATTAATATGTGCAAGTGCTTATAAAAATAAGTTAAAATTGTTTTTCTCTGTTGATCCTTCCAAAAATTGATAAAAGTGAGATTGGAAAATGTCATCTATGAATTTTTTTTTTTTAATGGAAAAGTCAAACTTCATCTCCTCACCTTGGTTAAGATAAGTAAATTAAAAACACACACACATAACTTTTATAAACTAGACTTCTGCCCTGACCTTTGTCTAACTATTGATTCATTCAGCTACTATCTTGGTATCATGATTGTTATTTCAGATATTGTCAACAATTTCCCTTTCCTATGAAGAGGTCTTGGTATGATCATTCCTTATCACTTATTTATTATAAGATGACATTTCAGTATATGATTCCCTGTCTCAGTCCAAACAGTCTTGACTATATTTTATTAGGAGGAAGTGCCTACAAATGCTTCTGGCTTTTCTCAGTATTCTTTCCTTAAGAACAAAGGATCTTTTGTGATGCAGTGTTGCTTGCTAATCCCAGATCTTTTCTGAGGCACCACTTTTATAAATTTTGTCATCTAGGAGCTGCTATAAGGGGAGGTTTTGTTGGTGCAGAGATTATATTTCAAACAAGGGGGACTCCTTGATAGAGATGGTTTGAGTATCTTGTGTCCCATTTGCTAAGATATTTGTACAGTGACAGATTTCTGGCATATGTTAAAAGAAAGCAATTTGTACCTTCCCGGCATTTGAGTAATTTACCGGTGAAATCTTCTCAGACTTGGTACCGTCCATGTAAAATTAAATGTTTGGCCTCTTGTATAATCTGTATGTAGACACATAACTTATTAAATCCCTAACCTCAGATGGTTTATAGTCATATTGGAGGGAGAGGGTTGGTAATTGTGGGTGACAAGGGAAGGGGGAGGGGGGAGGAATCTCTTGTTGTGCTATTTCGGATGCAGTCCCCATTGTCTTAAAGTGTGTATTTATGTTTACATATATATCTGTATATATGATGGTATGAGAGGTTAAGATTGAGAGCTGGCTTCTGAGTCAGGAAGACCTGAGCTCAAATCCTGTGTCTGACACATCCTGGGTGAGTTATTATTCCCTCAAAGTTTCCATTTCTTGGGTCATCTTATCACCTGCCACCCCTGCCTGTACCAACAACCTGTAATGGAACTTTCCCTGGGGCCAATTGATTGGGGAGTTCGAACTTACCTGACTATCTAGCTAACCTTAGACCTTAGATGTGCTCTAAGGCTGTATCCATATACCTTATCCATCCAAGATGGCTATCTTAGAACCTCTTGTCATACGCCCTATACATCCTTCTGCCCCCCTTCCACCTCTTGCTCTAGGCACGGTAGTAATCAAATCAATACTACTTTTGCTTTTGTAAAGTTCCATGGCTACCCTCTAGCTCCACTTACCATTCCTGTGAATTCCCCAAACAAAAACTCCTTTCCTTGGTCACCATTCCCCTAAATGTGCTCTCTATTAGATTGCAAGCCCTTTGAGGGCAGGGATTACCTCATTTTCACATTTGTTTGCCACCTAGCACGGGGCCTGGCACATAGTTTAAGAAATATTTATTTATTCACCAGTGAAATCACAGGTTCAGACCCTTCCCAGAAAATGTCCTCTGCAAATATTTTGTGGGATGAAAAATAGTTAAAATGTAGGAAAGTAGTTTTGTGTTTGGTTCTGAAACCAGGGTTTAGACATGTTTGGGGTAGAGCACAGTTTTTGGTCAGTATTATTTGTCAGGCCATTTGCCACAAACTTATTTCTTAGATATCACAATTTGGGGAAATTCATTTAGACAGCTTACGGTATTATTTTGTCAATTATTATACCATTACCTTGTAACAAAAGCCAGATTTAAGTTTCTTGTAAATGTATACCTTATAAGGAAATTCAAATTTATTCTTTGTGGGGTTTTGTTTTTTAAAGAAAAAAAATTATTTAACACCTTCTTACCTCTGATCCTTTCAAATCCTTGTACATAGTCATACCACTCCAGATACTTTTTTTTTTCCACACATTTTTTCTCTGACTTCTTCTGGAGAGGTGGCTGTGGTACAGGAAAACAGTGGGAAAAGCCATTATACTTCAAATGGATTCAGAGTCTGAAGACCTGGGTTCAAATCCTGACTGTCGCTGCCTGTATGACTCTGGTCAAGTCATTGCATTGTGCTCACAGTTACTGTTATCTTTCAAAGTTGTTTGTCTTTGCAGTGTTATTGTATAAATTATTCTCCTAGCTCAGCTCACTTCACTCTATATCAATTCATCTTCTCAGGTTTCTCTGAAACCATCCCTTTTATCATTTCTTATGGCACAGTAGTATTCCATTACATTCATATAATTTGTTTAGCCATTCCCAATTGATGGGCACCCCCTTCATCTCCAGTTCTTTGCCACTCCAAAAAGAATTAGTATAAATATTTTTGTACGTGAGAGTCCTTTTCTTTTTTAAAATTTCTTTGGGATATCTCTGGGTCAAAAAATAACTTTTTGAGCATAACTCCAAATTGCTTTCCAGAATGGCTGCCCAGTTCATAGCTCCATCTAGTACATCAGTATGCCTATTCCTCCTCCAATAAGTGTCAGTTTTTCCAATACTGAATGCCTAAAGTAGAAACTCCGAGTCCCCTTACATATTTATTAAACACCTACTTTAGGACCAGCATGGTACTGAATACCATGGGAAACACAAGAGGGATAGGCACCAGTGTCCTGATTTTCAATAAATTTTATAATCTACCTTTAGACCAACATAGAAGAAATAGCAAGGGAAAGTCAACCAGTGAGAGGACACATTTGTGGAGTGGTAGAAAGAACGAAGGATTCAGAGGCAGCAGACCTAAGTTCAAATCCTGGCTTACTTTGCTTACTTTGTGAATATGGGAAAGTAAATTATTTAAATTTCTCTGGGTCTCATTTTCCTCACTTAAAAAAGAAGGGGCTAAAACAGATGCCTTTTAAGGGCCCTTCCAGCTCTAAATCTAGGATCCTAAGTGAAAAATGAAATAACAATTTGGGTTCATTGACCCATCCTTGTTGACTTTCTCTGGCTGTTCTTGTAGGCTCGTCTTACCTCTTCTCAGTCCGTAACAAATGTTTTCAGTCAACAGGGACTGTAGTTTCTACCACTTTTGTATGTGCTCACCCAAAGAGTAGAGGGGAAAAAGGATTATGTAACCAAATTCCTTTCCATAGAAGTTGGAAAATAATTGTTTTTAGTGAGATTCTAGAATGTATAAGCTGGTTTTCATTGGTTTTTGTTTATAAATGGAAAAACAGAGTTTCAGCAGAGACAAAGCTTTAAATGTTACGTTTCTGAATATCCTAGAAGAGGTTGCACTGCCATTTGTAAAAATGCACTCTGCTTGATATCATATTGCTAGCCTTCTTCAGGGGGGTAGAGGCAAGAGGGAAGAAGAAAACTTGGAACTCGATGTTTTTAAAAAATGAATGTTAATGGGAAACAACAATTAGAAAAACATGGGAAGACTTGTATGAAATAAAGAAGAGTGAAATGAGCAGAACCAAGAGAACATTGTATACAGTAACAGCAATATTGTTCAAAGAACAACTGAACAACCAAACTAGTCTGAATAGGTATAAATACTCAAATCAGCTCCATAGGACCTATGAAGGAAGATGTTATCCACTTCCGGAGAAACAGTTTGGAACTTAAAATGTAACAAAAAAAATTAAAATTTTAAAATTAATGTTAGCCTTTTTACATGTATTTGGGAAATATTTAATGTAATAAATAAAAATATATTTTAAAAAATTTACTTGGCACAGTAATATAGCATGTGTATATTCATAGTATAGAATTATGGTTGCCTTTGGCCTAAGAGTTAAATTCAGGAACATGTTTTTGAGTTAATTTTTATAATATTTGATTAATCCATTGACATTTGAGGAATGCCCTGCTTGTATTTTTGGGGGGAGAAGGGATGTCCTCATTTTTTTTTTTATTAATATGGAGTATTAAAAATCTCTCTGGTACCCTGCAAGGGAAATTGGCAAATCTGAGCAATAGAGGAAGACTGGATTAGGCAGGGGAGATCTTGGTGCATATAGAAACTAGAATGTACCCTCTACTTGCTAAAATCACTAAGTGCCTTACTGGGAATCAGTAGGTCAATCCGAAAAAGAATCTATTAAGCATCTACCCAGGGGCAGACCTGACTGGGCTGAACCATGCCATTGCCTCAAGCATCCTTGAAGCTATGGAAATTTAAGGGATTTTTTTTCTCCCCTTGAAATTTGTCCTTAAAGAGTATCAGTTATTCCTGTGGTTTCCTGCTCTAGTAGGTCCTGGGGTGTGATAGCAATCTCCTTGGGGCCATGCTTATGTGACTCTGGGGCTGGGTATTGGTTTGACCACCTACCTATGTACTTGTCTGCCATTCCTTCCCCACCCCATCAGTGCAATCTCCAGTTTGGAATGGAATGACTTAGAGATGTAGTTAGGTCTTGTCATTCCTGGGTGCTCTTTATTACTTTGTGACCTTTAGACTCTGTGACCTCTAAGGTGAGGACTAGCACCCTTTTTAAAAAAACTCACAAGCTAGAAGTGAACATCCCTAAGTGACAGGACTTTAAAAAACACCAACAAACATATAAATACATAGTTCTCCTGGTTCTGTTTGCTTCACTCAGAATCAGTTTGTACAAATCTTTCTAGATTTCTCTGGGGCTATTTTTTTTAAAAATTTCTTCCCAATCACTTCCCAAAAATCTCTTATTTTTCTTTAATTTATTTTTTGTTATATTTTAAGTTCCAAACTGCCTCCCTCCTTCCGCACCTCATTTAACACAGATACATACACACACACATATACACATGTACACATATACATATATGCACCACACGTTGTTGATTTAATTAGTAAACATTTATTAAGTACCTCCTATGTGCCGAGCACTGCGCTAAATTTTGTGAGGGCATTGAAAGAAAACAAGTTAATGGATTTATTCAACTAATTAAATAAAACACTTCTTCAAAAAAACTTGGGCTTAGTATTTTTGTAGAAATTCCCTGTAGTCATTTAGCTAAGCAAATTATGTTTTTGGACAAATTGCATAAGCTTACAGTCTTATTTTGGGTTTTGAAAAGGTTAAAATTCTGAGGTTCTCCAATCCTTGTGTTTTTAATAGAAAGATAGAAGAATAAAGACTTCCTGGTTGTACTTAAAAAAAAAACTCACCACATCTTTGAAAGGTAAAACCATCTAGAATTTCCTTTTAAAGAAGAAAAAAAGTTCTCTCTCAGGCCTCACTGCTATACTTGCCACGCACATTGCTTCACCGAGGCCTTTCTGAAATGGTTTAAGATTTAAGGGCGATGAATGAACTGTCTTTGTCGTTTTCTGTATGCTCAGTGCATTCATAGCTCAGTGCCTGGCACCTGGTAGGTGCTTCCTAAATGTTTATTGTTTGATCGATTGGTCTTATATCTTGACTTCTTCTTTCCCTAATACCACAAATAGGAAATGAGCTAGAGAGCCTCATGTTTCTTGATTTAGACTTCTCATTCTTTTTTTTTTTTAATTTTTTTTTTTTTAGGCAGTTGGGGTTAGATGACTTGCGTGGGGTCACACAGCTAGTAAGTGTCAAGTGTTTGGTCTGAGGCCAGCTTTGAACTCAGGTCCTCCTGACTCCAGGGCAGGTGCTCTATCCACTACGCCATCTAGTTGCCCCTAGACTTCTCATTCTTAAATGGTCATTTGTGGACCCAGGCTTTGAGACTTAACAGAGAAAATGCCCCATTTGTGATGAGTAGTGAGGTTTACTAAATGTAGCTTTAACTTCCTGTGTTTTGGAATAGCCTGGGGTGTTGGTTAAGTTAAATTATCTCAGGCCTGACTTTCACTTTGTATTTTTGGGACTCCATAATTTTCAAATCACATACCTAAATTCACATCTGAAAAGAGCTTAAGCCTAAGGGGCCTGAGTTATATAGGACTCAGGTAAAACTGAATAAAACTGATTACTCAGCCACTTGGTGGGGTAAAGGGAAAGGGTCCTTGGAAGATTATAGTTAATGTATTTATTTGTTTTCCTTTTAGTATAGGTTTCTACTCCTACTAGATAATGTGACACTGTTTATAGAAAGACAGTTTAATGATGTTTATTTTTTTCACTGTTTCCCATGTTAGGTTGTACATTCTACATAGGTTTTTCTGTTGATCTTAGACATCAAATCTGACGTTCTTCATCCATTGGTACACAGGTCCCTGTGTCCTTTCTCTCAGCCTACAGCCAGAGCCACACCTAAGAATCTTTTCACAGTTCAACAACCGATGGTTATCAGCAGCAATATAATTGAAGATTATATGTCATTAACAACAAAGAAAATGACTCTGAGTTTACTTTTCAGGATAGGTCTGGAATTTTTGTATGGTGTGTAAGTGTTTAGATTAAAGTAACCTTGAGCATTTCTTGGGAAAGCAGCCACAGTGGCCTGTATCTTTAAAAATTAAGAAAGAAAAAAATTGCAAGGTTTGACCTCAAACTGTATCTCTTTACAGCTTAAAGTAGAATCTGAAGAACTTTTTTAAAAGTTAGGTGCGGGTGTGTGTGTGTGTGTGTGTGTGTGTGTGTGTGTGTGTGTGTGTGTG